>NW_020290327.1:0-126098 GCF_003184535.1 Aspergillus eucalypticola CBS 122712
TTTTAGTTTCGCCATCCATTTCTAAATTCAATTACTCAGTCCTTTCGGTTGCTACAACGTCGACCTCACGACTACCGACACCAGTTTTGCCTGGACCCAAAAATACATTGCTAACCAGCTTAAAGGCATCCTTACGCATTATACCTACTTGTGTACACATTCAGTATTTCTCTACACCTACTACCCCCACGTCCCGCAATGGGAACAACCTCCGTCCGCCGCAATCTCTTCCACCACCACATTAGCAACCGCGCTGGCTCGACTGGCCCCGCAGGTTCATCTGCGCAGGGCAAAACCAGCAACGGAACCTCTGGCCTATCATCGCAGCTGTTGCAATCAAGTTCGTCTGAAGCACCTACATCTTTGAGCGCCGGGTCCGTTGACAACGGGGAAATCGTGGTTAAGGACAAGAACGGTAGCTACAAGCTTGATGTCCCTGTACTACCCCCCTTGATTGGTGAAGATGGTGAGGAATTGGAGGGTATAGAAGGTGTGGGTGCCGGCGATGGTTCCGGCGCAGCAGGGGGCAATTTGAGTGCGCAGGAGAAAGAGAGTAGGTGGAGATTCAGCTCCGCGCCCCGAGGGCCCAAGTCAGGCGAGCTAATAATGAGTTAGAGATGGAGGCAAACCTTGTTGAGATGATGTATCGGAATCGAAACAGACAAATGAGTATCGAGCCTGCCGGTGAGCCTCGATTACATTCCCAGGGTCTATGTTGCGATGCGATTCGGCTGATGTCTATAGAAATACTCAACCGTATACACCAGAGCCTTCGCAATAAGGTTGCCGCCTTGGAGGAAGATAACTGGATGTATGAGGCTGAAGTCGACTCGAGGGCCTAACCGATTCGTTTGCGATATGATGGTCTATACTAATTACTATGCGTGATGAATGATGCGATCAGACTGCAGTCTACTACAACATCAAATTCCCTTGACACCCCTCTAATCGAGCTCCATACTCGTCGGAGGCGCTTCCACCCTCTTCGACCCTCCTCTGCCCTGAGGTGCCATCCGGGCACCAGCACCATCCTGACCGCCACCAAAGAACATGCTTCCCATCATATCCAGCAGCGGGTTGCTCTGTCTTGGGATCTTGATTGCGAAATATTGCTCGCCTATCTGAGACAGTGCGTCATCCCAGATTCTGACGTCTCTGATATGAGATGCATAATGCGCCGTCAACTGCTTATACAAATCCGAACTACCGCGCTGAATCGTAAGAAGCAGCATGCTGATGAAATTCAACAATGGCAGCGCGGGGAAGACGCGTACGTCAGAGCTAGCGCTACTGACATCCTGCACGCCGAGTGAGGGGTTGGTGGAGGAAAGCTTTGACGTGAAAATAAGGAAGGCTTTGTTGGCGCTGCGAAGGTTTCCGATCAAGAGATATGGGAATACCGCGCGAGAGGCATAAATTGCGGCATTGTGCGGTTCGTCATGGGTGTACCACTCGAATTCCAGTTTGGCCAGAGTCTCAGCTGATTCCGAGGTACCAAAGATGAGATGCTTTTCCGCGTCATAGGGTTCGTGGTCTAGAGATAGCTGTTATGAAGTCGCCCTCGAAATCAGAAGTAATATGGGTCTGCATACCTTCCGCGTATACCGATCCAGCGGCATGATGCAACTCAGGGTCGCCGCGTTCTAAGGGTCCAAACCTGCCACTCCAACCGATCATCTCCTGGATAAACCTTTTCCGGGTAGGCTCCTCGGGCGGGAATTCGTGCAGAAGTTCGATTAAGCGCTCTGTAGATAGAGGGAGCCCTCGGTCAGTCCGCATATACTTCAAAAAGGCATCGTAATACATCGGCAACCTGGCGCGGCGATGTGTAACAGGGCATAGACAAGCACTCACTCTTCCGAGCCCGCCCCTCCGCATCGTCATTTCCTCCAGTGATCTCCCACCCCGCCTTTGTGTAGACTTCAACCACCAACATGATCGCCAAATCGCCGCCACTGGCAGAAGCACCCTGTTGAGATCCAGCTTTCAGTAGTGCGGCGGCGCCACCAGCAAGGATCTCTGCCGCCGCATCGTAGTTCGCTTGCTTGATATACCGGGCAGCGATGACCCGCAGTTGCTGGTGAGCTTCATAGTAAGCACCAGAAGCGATCCTTCAGGAAGACAAGATGCGTCAGTTATCATATTCTTTTTGGCAAAACATGTAGACATCAAGAAACTGCTCCGTGGGGGAAGCAAGGTGGGGTTGGCTCACTTCTCTCGTTGTCGAGCAATTGTCTTGTCGATACGTGAGGTCATCTTGAACGGATGAATCACCAGGGGCGACTGTCAAGAGGTCGGAGATGCAGTGAAAACGATGACTTGCTATAGCAATACAGCCACACAAAATAGTATAAGAGAGTAAAAGCGAAGATAAAAGCGGCCACAACAAGTTCGACCAGGCCTGGACGGGGGGTGGTTGACGATGTCAAGCCAACTTGCGGCCGGGAAAGTTGATGGCCGGGCGACTTTTGGTGGGGACGCGCTTCGGTTCTTCCAGAATGACGGGAGCAGCTGGACTGAACTACTGCAACGACGATCTAACTTATTTCTTCCACTCCGCATTTGCGAGCTGCAGGGTTCTTACCTAGCTATATTTGAGGTGGATGAGTTCGCTCTTACGACAAATTGTTTTCTACTGAAGCAACATCAGTACACCTTTGACACTTGAGTTCATGCGGTCTTAATCCCTGGTATAATCTCGTGAAAGGCGCACGCGCACGGCAGAAAGAGTACAACATAGAGTAACCCTTTCGGCGCATTTACATCCAGTCACCAACCAGACCCGGGCAATATCTCAAAACATGGACCGCAAGGCCTTTGACATTCAGCCCATTGGTCGCTTCTACGAAGCTAGCGCTGCCATTCGACGTCCGAAGGTAAGCTTCACTAGTATATCCAATTCCGAATGCCCAAAGCCGGCCCTTAACCGTTGTCCAGGAGATTGCATGTTTCTCTTACGATGATGAGCATAAGTTCCATCTCGGGGATTCATCGATGAAATATTACTATCCCCCATGCCTCCCCGCGGACCTGAATCGCGGTTTCGAGTCATTTCAAAAGCTAGATGATTCAGCTGATGAGCATCTAGACGCTCTGCTCGAAACAGTCATGGCTCTGGAACAAGAAACCCAGAAGAAATGTGAAGCTGATATCATCACATGGAGAGGCATGATGACCAAGGTAGATATCGCCTATAATGTGTACCAATTGAATAGGACCGAGAAATATGCTCATGTTTGGTAAATCTAGATCCTTGCAGCTCCATTTGATAACTTGAATGGGTGTGTATTCTCAAATCGTCGCTTTCCTGCTTCAGCCATTGAATTACGTACAGATTTGAAATGAACGCGACCTGCTTCCAGGTATGTTATTGGCCATTGGGTCGGGGACTCATTGCTAATGTACTTCTAGGGCACAATGTTGGTTCATGCTAGCCTGCTATATCTATTGGCTCTCGACTCTAATAACCGTCTAGATTTATCGAAGAGAACAACAGCTACAAAAATGAGCAGAAACGAGTTCAGAAGAACCAACGAATGCCTCCGGGAATGGCGTCTCAGGATCTGATGGCCTACTGGGGTGAGACCTCACTTCTCCTTATTGCAAGAAATGTTATTGACCAAGTCAGGCTATAAATTCGAGACTCTTTCAGTGCTCGATCAGCCATGGGACCCGACTCCTCGCAGAGAAATTGAAAACCGAGAGGAGCTCATTGTAAACAACAATGCCCAGTATTGTTCAGTGGTGCGCACTGCCATCGGCCGCGCACGCCTAGTTATTGGTGGGGAGGTAGATGCAAGTATGTCATAAGGCCACCTACCGCTCCATCGCCACCACTTGCAGCAACGCATATGAATATGTTCTAACGCATCCTATTCACAGTCTGGGATTGCAAACCTGAGCGAAAAGAAGATCCCATCCATTGGGTAGAACTGAAAACTTCCGCCGAAATAAGGAATGACCGGGACATGGTCAAATACGAAAGAAAGCTTTTGAAATTCTGGGCCCAGTCATTCTTGCTCGGTGTACCCAAAATCATTGTCGGCTTTCGGGACCAACAAGGTATCGTCCATCGTCTTGAGGAGCTCGAGACTGCCGCCATACCTGGAAAAGTCAAGAAGCTTGGCCGGGGGACTTGGGACGGAAATATTTGCATTAACTTTGCTGCCACCTTTCTTGAATGTGCGTATATCTTCGATTTCGCCTGCTCGAATTATAATTCTCGAAGAAAGAAAGAAACAGGATCTAAACTGACTGTTGCAGGGCTTAAAACTACTATCCAAGAGGAAGGCACATGGAGAATACGCAAGCGTGAGAAATCGTCACTAATCGAAGTCTTTAAGGTGGAAGAAAGTGGAACTGGCGATATCATCTCACCAGCATTTTCAGCCTGGAGATCCAAATCTTGAGCCATACAAACACTGAATCATTGACATTTTTTCTTAAATTCCAATGGTTCTGCGTCTGTGGACTACTCCAATAAGAGAGACTCTCCGCGGCCCCAAGTTGCGCAAAAGTGATAGGGCTGCTAATCAAACCGCACATATGGATATGCATGTCTCTTGGCTTGATGCATATGATCTCGCTTGCGACATCGTCTGAACTGACCCGGTCGCTGGACGGATCTAACCAGTGCAGTGACTAGTATGTGCCGTGCAATCACTGCATATAATGCTTTCTATTTGACATCTACTTGCTGCCCCAAAGGCCAAGCCCTATACCAAACTCGGCCAGATGTTATGGGCTCTTCAAATGATGTCTTGACTGCACCCGCTATCTGCAAACATTTACGGTGTGAAAGCAAAGATGCAGATGGGTCTGCTAGCATGCACTGCGCTGAAGTATCTCTCTACATAGTTACCCAAGGGTCTCACAGATACCTTTGCATCTTAATGCAAGGCACCTCGGTGCTGTTGGAATTCTCTAAGACATTTATTGTTTGTCTATCTGGTTTGAGGGGACGGAGGGGCTTGTACATCTGGCTCCGCAGGAGAATCAGGGCCCTTTTCCTGGCCCTCGTGTAGCAGCTTTTGTCGCTTTCGTAGATATTCATCACGCGCGGCCCGTTTGGCGGCGCTCTTAAGAGCTCTCCTATGGACTGAGCCGTTGATGTGTATTTGCCATTGCTCATCACCCATCATGGTCTTGTGGCAGATGTCACAAGTCCTGCACTTGGTGACGGATCCCGACTCTTTCTGCGGCTGCGACTCCTTGGCGCCTAAGACGGTCCTTGCGAGTTCTGACAGTGATTTCGGGTCGGGAGTGGGTTCGTCTTCCAGCAGAGCGCGGACAAGACGTTCGGACGGCTCGGTAATATTCTGTTCCCATGCGTCGACATTGGTGCTGTCAAGGAGGTAGAGGCGATTGGTCGAGCTTGCGTCTGCAAGGGCCTGCCATAACTTGTTTCTGATCCATTTGATTTGAGACATGGCATACTGCCGCGTTGCAGTCTTGATCGACTCAACGCCAGATTTCTTGAGGTTCTCTAGCTCGGCTTCATCCACCGAGCCTGCATATAGTGCTTCGAGATAGGGTGCTAGCTCTTTGTATCCGATAGACACCCATACGCCGCGGCTCTGGTCAACGGAGACGCCCTGGGCTTTCTTTTCCTGGAAGTAATCCGACATCTGCCTGGCTTCTGTCATTAGCCCTTGCTCTAGCATTGCATCCACCCGCTTGTCCAGTCGCGTGTTGAGCGTCTCCTTCTCCGAGTGCACCCAAAATATCATCGTCGGGAATCGCAAGTGGCCGGCACCCGTAAGGGAGTCATCCCGAGTCAGGGCTGCCCGCTTCGTCCGCTGTTGCTCCGCGTAGATCTCCGACGCGGGCCTGCCGGTCTGGAAATAGATCTCTAAGGAGCGGCGGATTTTGCGTGCTTCATTCGGATGCCATCGATCCGCCATGACCGGATCGACTTCTCTCAGCTTCTGCAGAACCACCTCAGTAGGAGCGTCAAGAATGGGCCATTTAGTCGAAGACTTCGGGTCGTTATCTTCCGTCAATCGATTTTCCGCTTCCTCTGGCACATCGTCTGCAATGGCATCCTCGCCAAGTAGCTGATCCTTAAACAGAACGGCTTGTGTATAGTAATGGGTACCGCCGACCAGGACGGGAGTTTTCCCTCTGGCGTGAATATCGTCAATGAGTCGGAGACTTTCGCTTCTGAATCTGCCCACGAACCATGGCTGTTCATCCAGCTCAACACAGCTAATCAGGTGGTGCGGGACACCGTTTCGCTCCTCGACGGGGATCTGGTTGGTGATGATAGGGAGACCGCGATACATTTGCATGGCATCGCCATTGATGATCTCCCCGTTAAATCGCGAGGCTAGGTCCACTGCAAGCTAACTACAACCGTCAGTAAATCAATGCCTCATAAGAAAAAAAGACAATCCCAAGATCCTGGCGGAGTAAACGCTCTCACCTTTGATTTGCCCGTGCCCGTGGCACCGACGACAGCGATGAGCGGCTTCATAACGGAGGGGCGTTTGAGAGACATAAAGCGTCGGAGGAATGGTTGCATGAGAGGAAATTGAGAAATAGGGCTGAATTAGCATCCTTGCCTCGACAAATGCATCTGGCAAAGAAGACCGCGAGCTGATGGGCTCGAAGGGAGGTAATTCTGGCGGTGCGGCTCTGGAAAAATTCCCGGCGCAAATTCCCCCGCCATCGCAATCCATTATTACCTCATCGGGTCTTATCGCTCCTCCTCCAATTCCTCTACTTCTTCCTTTTTCTTCTCTCCCTGAATCTCATTACACTTCGCTGAGACTTTATCTCCTTCCTTTCAATGATAGATTTTCGTTTGGACCGTCAATAAATATCTACGACGACATAGACCGGAGTGACCCACCCTACTAGTTAGATAAGAGCAGTCTGCTATCCTACTATCAACTTGGCTTACCCCTCATCTTTTTAGCCCTCTTTGCATCTCTCGCCATGACAGACAATAACGCCCCCTCCCCCTCAATTGAGGTCAAGAACCTATCCTTCCAGTTCCCCGATGATTCTCCGGGCTTGACCGATGTCAATCTTCAGGCCCCCGCCGGCAGTCGAACCCTACTTATCGGAGGTATGTCCAATATCACTGCTGCTGCACATATCAGCCAAACTAAACTTCTAAACCACTGTCAACAGCCAATGGCGCAGGGAAAACAACCCTCCTCCGCCTCCTAGCAGGCAAACGTCTAGCTCCCACAGACACCATCACCGTAGCAGGCAAAGACCCTTTCAAGGACGGCCTCGAAGGCGTAACCTACCTCGGCATGGAATGGGTTCTCAACAACATCGTCCGCACCGACATTGACGTCCCTACCCTCCTCGCCTCCGTCGGCGGCAATGCATACCCTGACCGTCGGGATGAACTCGTCGACATCCTCGACATCGATCTCAGCTGGCGCATGCACGCCGTCTCGGACGGCGAACGTCGTCGCGTCCAGCTAGCTATGGGCCTCCTCCGACCCTGGCAAGTCCTCCTACTAGATGAGATCACCGTCGATCTGGACCTCCTCTCTCGCGCCAACTTCCTGGCCTTCCTTAAGCGTGAGACCGAGATCAGACCCTGCACTATCGTTTATGCGACCCATATCTTGGATAACTTGTCGCTGTGGCCTACTCACCTTGTCCATATGCATTTGGGAAGCGTGCGTCAGTGGGGTCCCATTGAGAAATTCCGCGAGGAGGTCAAGGAGACTTCCGAGAATAGTCAGCTTGGTGTGCTCGTACTCAAGTGGCTCAAGGAGGATTTGCAATCTAGGGGTCCGAGAAATGGGTCTACTAGTCAGGCTAAGACTTACCCGACACTGGAAGGTTTGGGCGGGTATGGCTTGGAAAAGCGACCTGCTGCGTGATGACATGCAAGTGCGCCTTTTCATTTGTTTCATCTGCTCTTCTTATATACTTTCTTTGGCATCGTTCAACATGATTGGTTCAACAGCCACTATCACTGCATATGCATAGCAGGGGTTCGGAGCATCATTCAACTGTTTGTGTCTCTAGATGGATTTCTAGACTTGGGAGGGAGATATTCAACATCTCAGGAGTCTGGGCTTTCAACATGACGCAAAATTTCAACCCATGGTATTATAATTTCTTTTCTTTCCTGCTCATTTAGTTTTTGGTTCTGTACATATACGGCCTTTTTGGTTATGAGACCATGTCCGAAAAACTATATATCCGAGTTGAAGTGTCCTCGCTTGCTACCGCCAATGCAAAATTCCGTGTGTCTGCATCAGGGACCGGCCGCCAGGATAGCTGCGTGATCGCCTTCGATGGTGATGAAAGCTTGTCGATACTCGACAAATGGCTGGCTTCCAAACTGTCGACTGCAACCTGGTAGACAGACACTGCCCCGCTTTCCTCGCCCGTGGCCACAAAGAAGGAGTTGTTGAATATCTGCGAAAGGAACGCCAGTGCAGTGACAGGCGTTGTCAACGGGATGGTAGATTTACACTCAAAAGAGCCTTCGGTCATTTGCCACAGCTTCACTGACTTGTCCCGGCCAGCGGTTGCGAAGATGGGCTTGCCCGACGCAGGTGCCCATGCGGCATCGAGGATCATTCGGGAGTGGCCCTTGGGGTTCGAAGTTAGAAGGGAGAATGTAGAGGGGTCCTGTTCGCTGCGTTGGTAAACAGCCCATTGCCGGTCACGCCCGACACTCAGAAGGTACTGGTCGTCACTGGAGAAAGCGAGACTAGTAATGGTCAAGGTGTGCGCGGCAAGAGATGGACGAATCTCGTGCCAGTCCGACGTGTCGTACAGACGCACCACGGCATGATCAATCGAACTCGCCTTGCACGCGGTGGCAATTAGTGTGCGGTCGTGGCTGACGGCCACAGCTGAAATCTCGTATCCGTGACCATACAGCTTCTCATGCTCTGGCCACAATGTGTAGCGGGCCAGCTGATCTTCCAATGGCGGTTGGTTTGATTCCGCCAAAAGCGCCTGATTAGCCTGAGCTTTTCCAACTTCCTCACCCTCCACTCCGTCTTCACCTGTAGGCGCATCATCGGCCGGGGCCTGATTCGACAATCCCAGGACGGGGATCTGTGCTGTGTCTGGCAGTGCTCCTTCGGTCGTCTGTTTGAAGCCAGAAAGCTTCTCTAGGAGCTGTGCGATAGGCCCAGGCTCATTGAACACTCGCAATAGCTTCTCTTCGGCACCGGACACGAACCGAGCCGGGCCCAGAGTGTCCACGCAATTCAAATCGTAGCCATGAATCTGAGGTCGTGAGAATTCATGCCATGACTTCAGTCCATCCCGCAGCCACTGGGCATGCAGACGTGTCGTTTGATCCGCACTTGTCGACAGGAGATATCCTCCAGTAGGCTCCCATTGGACCCCGTTGGCTGATCGCACATGCCCTGAGATACCCAGGGATTGCGCCCACATATCGGTTTCCGCATCATATTTCCACGAGCGCCAGCTTCCAGTGCGGCCCAGACTTACAACTTGCTTGCCGTCTGGGGCCCAAAGACCAATCCAGAACCCACCAGTACTACCAGTAGCTGTAGTGGAACCTTTCTGAACACTGATCTCTCCCATTCTTTCGGCAGAAAGCCACACTCCCGAGACCGGATCTTGTTCCCAAATGGTCAATGTGTTGTCTGCCGAAGCAGTGAGAAGTTGCTGGCGCTCTGGGTCAGGGTTCCACGCAGTCGTGTAAATCCAGTCCTCGTTTCCGAACAACAGAGCTTCGAATGTAACAGAGTATTTGGTCCCCGCCGCGGTGAACTGATGCGCCTTGTTCGATAGCGTCGGCTCGAAGCCACCCAGCATAGGATCGTCATCACACGCCGGCGTGGCCTGAGTAACCTCTCCACGTTGAAATCGCCAGAGTCGAACATACTTGTCTTGACTGGCTGAGGCCAATAGCAGATCACCCGTCTTGCTCTGCTTATCCGACGTGAAAGACAAGGAGCGCACCCACGCCTCGTGTCCGGACAGCACAGCCGCAAGCTTGAAATCGGGGTGGACAAGAGTGTTCTCTGCTACATATACCTGCACGATGTTTGTGGTCCCTGCCACCGCCAGAGCCACAGGTCTGTCATTCGACTCCGTTCGAAGCGGTGTCAACGCCAAAGCCAACGGAAAGAAGCGTGGCTTCATGGGAATAGATCTCAAGAGCTCGCCCTTCGGCTCCCCCTGCGTGCTGATCTTCCATATCTTCACAGTAGCATCAGCTGCGCCCGATGCGACGATGTCCAATCCTTCGGCTATGGCGATGGTATTGACTGAGCCGGTATGTCCTTCCAAAGTATGCGCGTGGACGAATTGGCGGGAGTTTTCTGAATCGGGGCGCCATAACCGGACCGTATGATCAACAGAGCCAGTCAAGAGAAGTCTTGCTCCGGTAGAAGGGCATGTGTAGAACCGAACGACACTGACCTTGTCGGTGTGGCCGACAAGAAGCGAATAGACCCCGCGCTGGGAGCTCTCCTACATCATCACCCAAGGCCCCGCCATCAGTATCCAAACTAACACCATCCCGGAAGCAAACAAGCGGATCTTGAGGAGTAACTTACTCGAGGATCCCAGAGAGCTACATTGTTATCTGCGCCAAAGGCAAGCACGCCTGACTGGACGTCCCAATCAGCGGCGGCGGGATGCCTATTGCCCCCGACGCTGATGTACTCAGTCGTGATGGAGACCATGAAGAGCTCGTCTAAGTCGGAAGTTCGAGCAATTGGTTTTTAATTTATCTTGAAGGAGGTCAGGCAGGCCAACGGAGCCACAGACAGGGAAGGAAGTAAGAGTGAGGGGTGGGCTTGTTCGTCACCAACCAACCATGTTCGAATGGATCGCACAGCCAGCCGACTTTTTGTGCCGGCAAACTGGGCGGCTTATCGATAAGCTGCGAGAAATCCGGACCCCGTCTTTTGTCAACCCCTCCATCTCCATCCTCGCCGCAATAACTACGCCTTGTCCACGAGCCCTGACGAGCCCGCGCAACCCCCCAATTCATCACCTTACCTTACTAGGGCTTTAGTTATACATCTCTCTTATAATAAATAAGATGGTCACGAACCTTGAAGCCCCTGAGCTGGGCAAAGATGGCGCCGGTTCCATTGCTATTACCGTTGAGTTCACGTTCGGCTCTCACCCTTGTCATGCAATCACCCCAGGCTTCAAAACTCATGACTGACTTGGCTTGATTTGCACAAACAGAGGAGGTCTAGAGATTCTGTTTGCCAACGAGCGCAAACACCACGTCACCCTACCTTCGCACCTTGACGACGGCAGCCGGCCAACTATCAGCTACCTCCTGGGTCATCTGGTGAAGAACTATATGAAGGATCAGAGGCAGGAATTGTTCATTTTGGAAGGCAACGTGTACGTTCCATCTCATCGCATGGGAATACAGTGCAACGCGATCAGGCTGACATTGTGCGCCAGACGACCGGGTATCTTGGTCCTTATCAACGACGCTGATTGGGAGCTCGAAGGCGAGGAGAATTACGAGCTTCAGCAGAAGGATAACATTGTCTTCGTTTCTACGCTTCATGGGGGCTAGCGCTAATGACTATCTACGTTCACAATCGTACCGACGATACTCCTACGGGCAAGCGGTCGCGGGGTCCTATATACAAGATGGAATGCGAATCTAGACAACATCTTCCACATGCTGCTGTGAGATCCTCTCGGGCTCCCGAGGAGTTCGAAGGCCGCTCTGCGGCGTTGCGAGGCCTTCCTTTGGGCTGCCAAGTCCCCCAGCCAGCGGGGTCATCATCCCACTCGGCGGGACGGGAATCTTGATGTCTTCGGGTGAGCCAGGGATGATCTCTTTGGGTAGACCAGGGATGTGGATTCGGCGCGCCTCGTTCTGATAGCTTTCGGGTATTATCTGAAGAAGTCAGTTAGCTGAGGTGTTCAACGCCGTTAAACCTGTAACAATCGCCTCACTTCAATTATCTCGTCCCGTGGGAACTCCAGGAATGGAATGTCGGCTGCATTGCATGCCATCAGGTATCCATAAAGCACTCTTAATACGCTCTCGTGCGCGATAATCAAGAGATCATTCTGCTCGCGCTCAAGCTCCAGGATAATCGGCTCCAGCCGTACCGCAAGGTCATGATAGGACTACCAATATAGTCAGTTTCGGAACCCTCCATGACTAAACGCAAACAAGAACACGGCCTACCTCTGCTCGAGGGTAACGATGGTGATAGGGGTCAAGATCATGCTTCGCCACCTCGTCCGGATACTCCTGGCGGATTTTCCGTTCCGACATCATCTCGCATACCCCAGGGTTCAACTGGCTCATTTGTGATCGCTGCCGTACTTTGTATCCTTTCTCATGGAGATACTTGGCGGTTTCGACTGTCCTCCGTCGCGTAGACGTCCAGACTGTCAGCGGCTTTAGTTCGTAGTCTTTCTCCCCTTGATCGGCCATAGCTTGTCTTTCAGCCTCCCTGTGCTGCAGCAAGCACTCTGTCATCTTTTTGGCGTACTCCTCTCCTTGCTCGGATAGTGAGGCATCCGCTTTGTATGAGCCTGCTTCCAGTGAAACACCGGCCTAGTCACACACATTTTCGTCAGTAAATTAAAGATCTCCCGTCAATATGCGTCGCAACAGGCAGACTGACTCTGGCAAAATACGTGTGTCTTGATTTGATATGGAGGTTCAAGAGGTAGAACACAATCCGATTAGAGAGATAGCCAAAGCTTTTGTTGTTTACAATCAAACGTTCACCTGCGTTGATCATCTGGTGAGATATTAGCGAAAGGGAAACCGCATTTTGCAGGATATAGCAGATACCTTGATGTAATTCAGGTCCGTCTCCTCCATAGTCTGGAATTGGGGGATACGGGCAGCTATCCTAGTCAAATAATGTTTGACCGCGTCTTCTGAAGACCACCCTACGTACTGCCAATGGTGAGTATGCGCGATAGAATTGGGGTTCCATGGTAGGTACACGTACGTCGGGTGAGGATATCTTGACCCGTCGGACATTCTCCTCGATTATACGTTCATCGTCACACCACGATTCAATGAATAGAGTCTGGATTTCCATGGAGGGCAATATTAGCAAATGTGTGATATAAAGGGTAGGCCGATTTCGAGTACCTCTATATCATGCTTGGAGAATTCCTTGGCGAGTGACCGTCGTCCCGAAGCGATGGGATTGACTGCATCGTATATCGCTATCTGCCCATTCTCATGATTCAAGAAGTGGTATATATCTTCGCGACATCGCTTAACAATCTTCTGCCTTAGGAGCACAGACGAAGCCGACGCTACATGTTCAGTTAGCAAGCGAGGTTGTCCAAATAAAAGTGGTCAGCCACTGAGGCCGGCCAAGGTACGTCTGGGTAGATATAAGAGGCCATCACGTACCGTTGACAAAGAAGTAGTCATCAGGGATATCTTGGCCGTAGGGGATGGTAGCACGTCGATAATCGCCGAGGTGGAATATTCTTGTCTTGACACCTAACCTGCGATGATGTCAATTCGGCTCTGCCAGCGATACAGCCATGAGCCGGATGGTGTACTTACCAGCGAAGGTAACGTGCCAGAGCGACCGACATATGCCTGACCAAAGGTTAATGAGTTGGTATGGACCAATGACAAATGGGTTTGGTCAAACGAACGTCTTGCCTCTTGCCGGTAATCCTACCGTGATGATGACAATGCGGCCGGAGTGGAAGAGTCGGCCGGATTCGGTGCTGTAGAGCTGTGCGGGAGCCAAATCGGCCTTTTCAGGCAGGTCGTGAATTGCATCGACGAAAGTCGACGACTTGCGCCGGAATCGCGGGGAGTTGGCGACGATATCCGCGGTACTAAGAGTACGTTAGAGCAAGTGGGATCGATAATCGGGAAAGGTTCAGCAGTATCGCAAAGTACTCCGGACCCAGCACGACGATTCGGAGAAGAAGCGAAACGTATTGAGGAAGGAAGGACTGAATCGAGCTTACAGTAACGTATCCATGGCGGTAATGATAATAATGGCGAGATGGGATGGGATGGGATGGGGTAGTTCGGGGAGAAGGAAGAATAGTAGAGTCAAGCTTGGGCTGGGCTAACGAGGGGTATCGGTAGAGAGCAATAGAGACGAAGGAAGGCGCTCAGCACATCCCCGCACAAAAGCAAGTCCCAGTAATGACGGAAGATTAGGTAGTAGAAGTAATAAGTACTGCTTTTTGCAAGGAAACACTCTCAGGGGAGAAAAAAAAAGTTAAGACAGCCCAATCGGGCGGCAGCAGAGACTAATCAAGTTGTTGTAACTGTCAGTAAGTTAGTGACTACCTGACTACCAAGTAGTAAGTAGTAGTTAGTTAGTAGTGTACTAGAGCTGTACACCGTCGGTGGTATAAACTATAGACCGATCCCCACCCGATTGGTTGCTCGTCTCCGAGAAAAGGAAAAAGAGAGAGAGAGAGAGACAGACAGACAGAGATAGGAAGGGTTTGTGACAAAGTCGAGACAATTCGAGCACAACAAATTTCCGAAGAATATGATATAGGATCCGTGAGACCTCTGCTTTTCTCTTCTTCTCTACTTCACGAATTGAGAGAGATGAACTAGTTAGTTAATTAATTAACTAGATAGCTTCGAGGATTATATCATCGCCGGCCAAACTAAAGATCCCAATCCCGGCGCAGCCCGAAGCGGGCTAAACTAAATTGAGGGAGTCAGTGGCTACGGCGCAGCACAGCGACGGCCCAGCGCAGCCGGGGCGGAAAGGCGCCAGTCACTTTTTTCAAGCCGAAAGCTCTGGCAGTCGAAAGAACGCCTGGAAACTGAACTTCCCCATCACCATCTCATCCATCTCCCTCCCCCAATCCATCTGCCCTGGTGTTCAACCTCCCTCCTCTCAATCCCCCAGAGCAGGTCGGACACAACCTTCACTCCTCAATTAGCAAGAGCGTCGTGTTATCCCTCACGTTGCTCTTCGCCTTTCCAGGTTCAATTTCCGGGCTGGTCTCAACGAGGACTCTTCTCTTTTCCTCTTTCCTCCTCCCAACAAGGACGAACCGCGTATAACGATCATCCTCCGTTTCTCTCCCGTCCTGTATAACGACCTTTAATATCTCATCAGACTTCATAATGTCCGACTCTCTAGCTTTGCCTTCCTTCCTCACGGACAATTCCGTGGCCGCGGCCTTCAAGGATGCATACACCTCGTTCTCCGAGCGCAGGGCCGCCCTCGGCCTTCCCAACCCTGGCACCCTGGATAACATCTCCCGGGAGGTGCAGAAGGATGTCCTGCTGTCCAACTTCATGTTCACCGGTCTCCGGGCGGACCTGACCAAGGTTTTCGGCATGTCTCCTCTGTTCCGTGTGTCGCATGCTTTCTCCATGGGCGGATCCGGCAACATGCCCCCATACAACTTCTCCGCCATGTACGGAAGTCCTAAGGTAAGGTGCAATGATTATATGTTACCTCTGAATATATATTATGTGTAGATGACTAACAATTTCTCTCGTTGGGACTTTAGGTCTTCATGCAAGGCAACCTCGGAAGCGATGGAGGTCTCGCTGCTGTCGGCAACTACCGTTGGACCCCCAAGTTTGTCACCAAGACCAACACTCAGATCATGCCCGGTGGCCAGGGTTTGATGCAGCTTGATAATGACTACACCGGCGACGATTTCTCCGCGTCTCTCAAGGCTTTCAACCCCTCTTGCTTGGAGGGCGGTCTTACCGGTATTTTCGTCGGAAGCTATCTCCAGTCTGTTACTCCCAACCTGGCTCTTGGTTTCGAGGCTATCTGGCAGCGCCAGGCCATGAACGCTCGTCCTGAATCTGCTCTCTCCTACGGTGCCCGCTACAAGACCGCCGACTGGATTGCCAGTGCTCAGCTGCAGGCTCAGGGTGTCATCACCGCCTCCTACTGGAAGAAGCTCTCCGAGCGTGTTGAGGCTGGTGTTGACATGAACCTCCAGTTCGCTCCTAACGCTGCTGCTGCTCTCATGGGTGGTCCCAGCCGTGACGGCACCACTGCCATTGGCGCCAAGTACGACTTCCGTGCTTCCACTTTCCGTGCTCAGGTCGACAGCACCGGAAAGGTCAGCTGCCTTCTGGAGAAGCGGATAGCTATGCCCATCGCTCTTACTTTTGCCGGTGAGATCGATCAGGCCAAGGTGAGCTTCACTTCCTGCAGTGTCCCTTCATTCCAGGTGGATAATTAGTCACTAACATGTTGTTCTCTTTGTAGCAAACGGCCAAGCTCGGTCTTGCTGTTTCCCTTGAGATCGCGGGCGAGGAACTGATGGAGCAGCAAGAGAAGATGAGCCCTGAGGACATGGTCCCTCCTCCCTTCTAAGCACGCTCTAACGTGCAGCTGGGGCTAATGGGGCCCACCTGAAAGTGGGAGGACAGAAGCTATTGCTCTGCATCCGCCCTCGGCTTATACCTTTTTCACTATTTGTTTTAGTAGCTCTTCTCTCTCCATGTGCATGTTTGGACGATGGTGTATCACATCGGTTATCCCCACGAATGCGGTTTGCTGGTCCAGGGAGGCAGTCGTTTGGCGCCACGGAACCAAGTTTTGTATAGATCCATCTTCGGTCCAGTCGAGATATCATTTCGATTTTGTCTATGCCTTCATCTATGAATGTACCCCTGTCTCTTTTTTTTTCCCCGCTGTTCTACTTTTTCTTATCATTTTTATCTCGACGGCAACCTTTGGCCGATGGACATGACTGCTAGGCATGCATGGAAGCATCATCTGCGGAAAGCTGTTGCGGTGTTTGTTTTTTATCCTTAACGCATCATAGATGGGGCAATGTAAAACACGTTCTGCTTCTTATGACATGGAAAATCGAAGTGAGAGTGACGGACCTTGTGATGGGATGGACTCCTTGCGTCGCTGAGGGACCCGGGTCATTCATCAGGGTCACCTGCGTTAGCCAAAGACCTTTTGCAGCGAATGGAGTAAGAGCAAGATTTTATCGATTTCACGGGACATAGCCGACGCTGCATCGGGAGCACCTTCCCTCATCTCGTATGTCATTGCCGAACGAGGGTTCTCGAGATGTCTCCTGGCAATACCTGTATTCTGCGCCAACATATCTCCCCCAACAATAATAGCGGCCACTTTTGCGCTATGAACATGTAGCGGAAATATCTCCACGAGCATGACCTTTGCACGCTCTGATCATCTCTAATCACTTGACACCTCGTGAGTGCTACACGAAGGTTATTGCCAATAGTTGTAGCTCGATGAAGTGACTGCCAGATCAGACGATCAAAATAGTTCCCCGACGACAGAGAAACAAGGAAATGATTTAGCAGTAAGATAGGAAAGTGGGAAAGGAAGAGCAGCGGAGGACTAAAGAGTCCAGAACCATGATCACGATGATTATCTAGATAGTTGGTTGTCAATCAGAGCCACAAATAAAGGAAAGATGATGAATAAATATTAATTGTCAAGTAAATATACCTCTTGCGGGTGAGCAACGACCATTCATGTAACAAAACTACCATATCTAGATAATGCTACGCAGGTGCAAGGATAAAGGATCCATTCACTTCTCCAGCCCATTACCAAAAACAGTATACTCAACTCAGTCTCTCTCACTCTCTGGCCCGCTACAGCAAAGACGCCGTCTTGGACGCTAAAAAGATAGCGTGGTCGTCTGTTTGACCCAAACACACCATTCCTTTTTTACCCTTTTTCCTACGGAGCAGCAGGGGCCAAACTGGGATGATAGTGTCACGCTTAAGTGGGAATCTGGTGGGTTCTCTATAATTATGGTCCGGCTGTAATTAGGCAATATTCTGGACTAGTGGATTAGTTGGGAATTGGAGGCACGCAGGTTAGCATTCTCCACCTTTACTCCGTAGTTAGTGTGAGGGGACTCCATTTTCTCTTACTCCATCGTTATAATCTGTGATGGGCAGGTGACTTCGAGGGATACTAAACACTGTTAGATACGTAGTAGGGCAACCTTGAATTTTTGGTGGATGATACAGTATTTTAGTTACTGTTGTGCCTGGTGATGGCATTGTGCCCCGAGTAGGACTAAATCCTCAATGAGTGTCTAGACTTTAGAGGGACTTAGTGGGTAGTAAGTACTAGGTATGGAATCTTCGTTGTCCCTCAAGAGTGGAATATTTCACGACCTGATGCAAGCATCTCCTTACTGTATAGAATAATAGAAAACGGGAATACTTAGTACACAGTAGTACCTACAGGGTCAACTGCCTTGCAGTTTTTTTTGTTTTTGTTTCTTTCTTCTTTTTTTCCGCGAGTCTAAGGCCCATTAAAGATGGTACTACATGGAATATATCAAGATAATCTAGACGATTTACATTCGTCACGGAGAGTCGGAAAGGAAGTAGAGCCATCGTGCCCGGTCATTAGCCCATGTAATTTCAATCCCGCCCGATGGCACACACGTCTTGCACTACTGCGCATTTCCCCCCCCCCGGTCTCTCCTCACTCTGGAGACTCCAGTGCTGCCTACTCCCCCAATGTAGCAGCTATTTTAGCCTCCATTCTATCTACTTTTACCTACAGTGTCCTATCCTTCCGCCTTTTCCTAGCTCGAGATCTGGAAAGGATTAAATGACGGAATCAGACCCGGTTACATGGTCCTACTACCCACCAAGGTCCGATTCGCTCATCAGGCCTCACAAAATCCTCAACTGGTTGGGCCTCGTGCTGGTGGCAATCCTTGGGTCTAAATGCGAGGAGAAACCCATGGTTGAAGGTTCACGATGACCCTTTGCTGGCGGAAAGAAGGCCAACAGTTGCCCCACGGTGACATCATTCCCTATCTCTTCGGTTGGACATGAAATTATCTCGCTCGCTCGCACTCTCTTTCCCCCCATCCCTCCCTTTCGTTCTTCGTCCTTAGTGCTGGACCTACTTGTGTGGTGGGTTTCTTGGGGGTTCTTCATTGTTGATTGCAATAACAGTGGTGGTCATTGGGTCATGTTCCCTTGTTTCCCACTTTTCCTGCTCCTGTGATTGTCTTTCAATGGCCGCCCAAGTAACTCTCACGCTCAAAGAAAGACTAGGGAGAGAGACTCCTAATTTAAACTCCCCCGGTTTTATTGGACGCTTGATCTGGCTGACACAAAGGCATCTCGGGACACAAGGAACAGGTTTCCGCGGCTGAATTTATCCCAAAGTCTACCGTGAAGGGCAATAGCCAAGATGACACAACATACGGAGCACTCTTGACTCTTGAGAGACACAAATGTGGTGTTGCTATAGGGCCAGGTTTCATGGACAAGATGGCCAAGGCAGGGTTTGACTTCTGTGATAAGATCAGGTACATCCGTCCTTTGGTTCACAGTAGAGCTGGGTTCATGCCCTGGACGATACTAAGTAAACGAAGTGCCGAGCTACCGCTATTGGCTCAGCCTTGGAGATGGCCGAAAACGCACCTCGGAAACTTTTGGGGGGAGGGGGGGGCTGGGCTGGTTATGATGTTGATCTCGGTTAAGGCAGGCACATTTCTTTGATCCTCCTGCCCGAACATCTACAGGGTTGTCGTTTCCGAGAAACAAGCCTTGATGGTATTGAGAAATGTACTAGTCGTAGTGGTGGACACCAAATGCTCACATATATCAACGCTGTGAGTGATATAGTCCTGCCAATATGTACCTTAGTAGTAGGGTTTCAACGTTGCGGACATAACAGGCTCTCAGCCTACATAGTACGACCGAGGAAGTAAAGCATAAATTGCAGCAGGCCTTTCCGAAACAACAATGATGAAAACAAAGCCATCAATGTCATCCATTTTACTGGTCTACCGTTCTACCCCTGCTTGTTGGCCTGCAGCAGTCCTCATCATTATCAGATAGTAAGCCATCATTGAGTCTGAACTACTAAATAAGAGCTCGGTATCACTTGTGTCCCAGCAGGGCCCCCTAGTCTGTTTCACGAAAATCACATCATGAACTATGGAGGTATATCTGAAGCAGTGGTAAAATTGACCATTTGGTGGCCAATGGTTGTTACATGAGCTGCCTAACCGAGACAGCAAAGCTGCAGTCACCTGAGAGTAACTCGGGGGTTTAAAAAATATAAAAATAAAAAAATATAAAAAAAAAAAAAAAGAAAGAAAGAAAGAAAGAAACAACAACTTGAGCCAGTTGAATGTGATCTGCTGACGCTGTGTGGCCCCCCGGCGATCCGCAGTAACCAAGCAGCATGCCTTTTAGCTGCCTGCCGACCGGGCCAAACTCTGAAAACGAGAGCCAAGGATCAGTGAATGAGGTAACCCACCTCATGATTGCAATGGCCCTAAAGAAGAGCCCTACATATTAATAATGTTTCATGATTCGTAGGAACTGTTAGCCATGGTATTATTGCCTGTCTCTCCTTGTTGATGGGTATGGTATGTCGGATGGTATGCACAGTGGCAGGGTGAGGCTGTATCTAGTAGAGCCTAATCCAAAGCATATGAACAAAATTGCCTGCGCCTGATTCACACAGTCATGGTTTGGTAGATCTTTTTGTCGTATCGTTTCTTAACAATCACCTGACCCCTCGACTTTAAACAACTTATTTAGCTAGTCACGTTGGATTCAACTAGGCCTCATTATAGACAATTATTGATATCTTTTCGAGGCATACGCAGCACTCCCAGACTCTCAACCTGCCAGTTTCTGTGGTGCACCAAGCGCACAAATACGCACAGGAGGATTTCTTATGTGCATCAATCAGTTTGGTCCTTTTTGAGGTACCATTGAGTCGATGTGGGGCAATTCTTAAATGATACTTGTTAGTGTGAATGCCAGGTATTGTATCTGTATTTCGAAACTTGAGGTACGTCAAGCATCAGCAGAGAGATAATCACATGTGGTATGTATGTTGTTGGGTACCTGCTCCCAAGTACGTGCATTCTCAGCTTATATTCACACTCACACACACTCACTCACTCACTCACTCACACCTCCCAGCAAAGTTCAATGAGATGTATAGACTGTCTGCAGTGTCACCGGAGCTATAGACCGCATATGAACTACTCATGTATGTTTGATGCTAGATACGTAGAGAAAAAGAAAAAATAAATAAAGAAGAATGAACCCAACGGATGTGCGTGGTCTCGAATTCGGTTTGCAGGACAGCTACCGATAGCTCGACTGGTCTATCATCCTTCCTCTACATCCATTCTTCTCTTACAGCTCATGAACGCAATAGCCTAATGTCATTATGATTGAAATTTTCTACCCTTTGTCAATATGCAACATACACTCTGACCTCGTCTTTAATTCGACGACACGCCTGGATGAGTTCCGAGTGGCTTACCCCGACGCTTCCGAACATTAGATTTTTCAAGCCCTTCCCTGTCTCAGCTCGGTATGTGGCTGCAATTAGTCCCTCATGTAAATCCAGTTGATGTAGATAAGGTGGCAAATGAGAAGGTTATGGTTCAAGAATGGCATGCTCTTAATCTTAAGTAGGAGCTCTTCAAGTCGTGTTATCTGGGATTATGGTCTGCTGAGACCTACTGACTGTAGTAGCTGATACGCTTGCAAGTCTGCGCAGCAAGGGGTTTGCATAATCTCCCGTGCCGGTTCTCTCTGTAAGTGCTCTTGCTATTCTTACGCCCCAAAGTTCAGTGACGGTGAAGCTACTATTCAAATAAGTCAGAAAACAAATGCGGGAGATGTCCAATCGTATACAATTTCCAATCCCGACATGCCTCCGTGAGTCTCATAAGCAACCTACTTATGTTCATGTTTCTGAAGAAGCAAGCTGCAAGGATAGAGGAGGTAAGGGAGCTAGGACACGGCACAGAGCGTTTCTAGATAGTCCGACAACTGTTGTGTTGAGCCGATGATTGAAAATCCATGTATGTCGGGCGGTCGTATACGATCGAGATGCATACATGCCAAGCCTTAAAAAGCGGAATACTAAAAAGGAGAGATATGGAAAATGGTATTGAGGAAAAAGCCAAAATTCAAGAGACGGAGGTTTTTGTCCCTTTGAGCTACCGGTGACAGCTAAACGTGTGAAACATGAGCTTCACATGATCGCCTTTACTATCAGAACTACAATGACCCTTGCTACTATATTAAGAAGCCCAACATTAGCTGCTCCTATTAGTACTAAGTGGATATATCATTAGTACCATATGCGCTTGCCCTAGTCATTGTGGGGTTGGCTGTAGAAGCGTCGTTTCTAGTAGTGTAAGTCTGTTCTCATCCCGTGACTCTTCTTTTTTCTGGATGATGTAAATGTGTGATATGTCATTCGCTTTCAATACAATAGATTTGTAACCCGACGAGAGTTTATTGCCGCTAAGCAACATGCCCATGCAAAGCGATGGCTGAGCTTACAAGAGACCGTTCGGATGAATGCAGAGTGGCAATTGCATCATGCGGTACGAATATATACAGTTGAGTACTTCTCGACGAAGTACTTCATTTTCGGTTGAGGCGCTGCAGGAAGTACGAATCTCAACGATGGAGTAAATAGACTACCAAGAATACTCAACGGCTACAAGTATTGGTCTACTACTCAAGCGTGGACACGATGAGCATGGACCGCGAAACTGCACGTGGGCAAGGCATCGCCCACTGCATCCAGATCGTTTGCAGTATACTTTTCCTACTCCGTAGAACTTGAGCCAAGACTCTGAAACTCTACACATGCGTTATGCATTGGCCTATTTTTGACACTGGTCAGACATGATGCCCTTATGATCCCGTATTGAGATGGTGATTATTGCTACGTCATTGCAGTATTGACATAGGCTCAAGCATCCTTTGTTGCTGCTGTACCTGTGGCGTCGGACATAAACAGTCGCATGGTGACATGTTTATGGCCAGTCTTCCTGAGAGGATTCCAAGCCGACCTCGAATCCGACCGCAGTAAGAGTAAAGAGTACAGCAGGAGTACATATGCAGCCGGCCCTGGTGAGCAGCCCACCCGCCCTCCAAATACGTTGAAGTCTAGATCCTGGTCAAATATGCGGCGACCGAATACACACCCGCCTTCCTCCGCACTACTATCCTACCTTTCAGCACTTTAGCACTTAACCCTAGTTTTCCGTCATTTTTCATGGGTTGGGTGGCTTGATCTGTATTTACCATACGTATGCAATAGTACGGGTAGCCAATGAGCGGGTTTCCAGTGAAAATCGCGGCTGGTCACTTGACACCCAGGGGCCAATGGCAGCACATGATGGCAGAACTACCCTGCCTGTCACCGGAACCGCCCAGTGGACCTTCTACCTCACGACCTACTTACTTTACTGTCCATGTCTGAAATCTTCATCGGGCTATGACATGGATGGGAGGTACTAGTGATCCAGGCACCTCTTCTGTGGCTCGCCTTTGGCTTTCCCGATCGGCATTCTACGGGCCGCGGGAAGAAGTTCTGAGATGGTTTGAAAGGCCTGGATCCTTCCAAAGCCTAGAGCTAGTTGTAGCTAGCTATTGAGCTCAACGGATATGACTTTCAAGATACACTAGATACGCCCCTAAGGTCGATATAGGTTATTTCGTCCCCAGATAGGGGGGAAAGATTGTTGAGGCGCGCGACTCACCGAGCACTAGAAGAGCGTTGGTTTCTCTTCCATCACTTACGTACAAACTCAGAAGTACCGCCGTGGTTGCTAGTTAGTTAGTTACGGAGATCTCCTGACCAACCCCTCCTTTCTCTACTGCAGGGACAAGGAAGATTTGGTCTTGCTGGTCTTGTTCTAGCCCACCCCCTGTAAAATGCGATGCCAGGAATGGTAGGAATCAAGGCCATTGATCCCGAGCGTGGTCTGCTTGCATTGGTGGGGGAGTTAACCACCCAACATAACTAACGAGAAACATTACTATTGCGATCCAAGGGTGTTCGGGAATGGAGATGCACCACTCGCCCGTTTTAAGCACCACTAGATAGTCAGATATTGAATGACAATATTAGTGCTAAATCTCGAACCCAAGCGCTCGGAGCCAAGGTCATATGCCCATTAGGAATGGGCCCTCATTCTCTCAATCCCAGCAGCAGCTGTCTTCCTCCCGCCCAATCTGGATGGTTGCCCCTCAAGTCCGTCATCATATTTCTCGACCTACTGATCTGCTCAAGTCACAACTCTACCATCAGATGTAACTTGGTATGATTATATTCGTGTTTTATCTACTGTATACTTCTGGGCCTACCGTTCCGTTTCATATTCGGCCTAGGAATGACGCCAGCCGCGGACCCAAAAATGCCTCCTTTTCTAATCTTGAAGGGGGACATATACCAATCAATTATTTCTCGATTGACAGGCAGGGGTGTGTCACTTGGTGGGGAGCGGAGCAAGAACAATTTCACTGTACAGGACATAGAATCTAGGAAGTGACCATCATACGTAGAAAACCTCATCAAATGTGTATATAGTGACATATCTTAGCGGCATCATCTAAGATGGGTAGAAGTAGCATCGCACCGCCGCCTATCTACTAGCGGTACCCAGGTACCTTGCTTCCGGTAAGGGCAATAGCGTCATAGCCAGACGCAAAGACCTGGGGCAGAGAGCGGCCGATCCGGTATTGTATTGTATCATTACCTAGGTATACAGACTTATTATTTTCATTCAATACGCCGCTCTCTCTGTCTCTCTCATTTTTTTCCTCCCTTTGATTTTTTATTTTCCATTTTCTTTCATTCTGGCTATTTAATTTTCTTGCCCCTCCGGGGCCGAGCCCACAATATACCCTCATGCCTATGGAGTTTCATCATTAGCTACCAGTTGCCGTAATGGAATGGCATAATAAAAAAAGATAATCAAAAATAAAATCAGATTAAATATGAAGGAAATGGAGTAGAGTGCTAAGATACCTATAGCTTTATATGGGGTACTCTTGACTAGGCTGGTGGGCTATAGGTATAAGTGCTCTCCTTATTATTAGTCTAACTGGGGCATTATTTTTTCGAATGGGAATACTACTATCTCTACTCGAGGACGAACGCTACTGTGTAAAGAATGGTTATTCTTATGCCGGCGGCCATAAACAGCAATCCCTCAGGTTCTCTGTACCAATAATCCCAACCGTCATCATCCACATCTCTGTTGCCTCTCCACACACTGCCATAGCTCCGTGCCCATCGGTTGTTACCCAGGCTTTCTTTCTTTCGGGAAAGGTAAAGTTACTAACTGCTGTAAGTTAAACCACTCCCGCCCCCCTCCTCCTCCCCTCCTCCACCCCAAGCCAAACCCAAACGTTGCCTTCTGGGGCCTAACGGACTAGTAACAGACAGGGAGAGAACAGTAACAACTTAACCTGGTTTTTGATCGGATGCTAGTAATCTTTTCCCTCCTTTTGGTATTGGTATCTTCCTCCAAGAGTCAGAAAAGCGCCCGTGTGCTCCTGATTCATTGATTTCATTATTAGCATTATTACTTCTCTGAAAGAGAGGTCCCTCTCTTTTTTTTTCTCTCCCCCCCTTTAACCTATTTTATTTTTTATTCTACTTACTGACCTCCCTGGTCAACTCCGTCTATTACTATTCTTACTGATATCTCTTATTTGCCCGGAGTTGGCTCGTGTGTTCCTTGCCTTCTTCCTCTCCTCCCGGTGCTTTATTCCCGCGTTCCTGCAGCCCTCGCGTGTTCGGGCTTCGTCGTTCCATCAACGTCACCTGCTCAAGTCTCTCCTCTCTTACTATCCTCTCTTCCCACTTCCTTCTCCGACCGACCATCCCTCCCTTTTGAGAGCCTGAGCTTTCTCTTACCTACACTTACTTATTTTACCCGCCTTTCCTTGAAATTCCACTGCCACACTTCTGCTGAGGCGTGAAATTCAATACCTACACTTTACAATCCTCCCTCCTCGAATCAGCTGCGGTTCGGTACTCTTTACTACTAAACTGCTACTTGCTACTGCTGCTGGTTCTTTCACACATAACTTCACTTTTTTCTCTTTTCTCTTTTCCTTTCTATTTTATTTTATTTTTCTTCTTCTCCTTCTCTTCGAGAAACATTTGTCCGTTCTATCCAAACCCTCCTCCCCTCCACCACCCACCGCTGCCCACACCAACCCCCTCCCTCATCTAAAGAAACCCGCTTCACAATCTTTGGGGCGTTCATTGCTCAGGTCTTGTGTCTGCAACTCTTGGCACGCTCCCCAAGTCCATTGGTCCCCTTGGTCTGAGCCTTCCCTTCTACGATTCGCCCGCCTGCTTCTCAACCTTTCATCTCACGCGCACCTCCACTCAACATCCACCGTTCGGATATTCCGCCCATCCAGAGCACCCCTCCCAACTAGTGCTCCACCGAGTACAGTCTGCCCAAAACGGACCTCACGCCTTACTTTTGCGTCCCTTCCCGACATCCGCTGTTGAAGTCCAGCCCTCCTTATTCTCGATAGCATCG
Source organism: Aspergillus eucalypticola CBS 122712 (assembly GCF_003184535.1). Classification (NCBI taxonomy): domain Eukaryota; kingdom Fungi; phylum Ascomycota; class Eurotiomycetes; order Eurotiales; family Aspergillaceae; genus Aspergillus; species Aspergillus eucalypticola. The sequence continues at coordinate 26,260 of NW_020290327.1, forward strand.
CCCACGTTGCCGCCCGGTGTTGTCCCCACTAGCCGTCCGTGATGTCACAGAATAGACCTGGGGTCTTCTCGAGTCTGCGCATGGGTGGTAAGAGACGTGCCGTTCTTTACGCAATTGTTGCTGAGCCCATCTGCTGGACTCGATTGCTAACCTTTTCCTTCTTGTTTGCGATCATATAGAAGTCGTCCGCGAGAAAGTCCAGGATGGACTTACGGGAGAAACCAAGGAGATCTCCTATTCACAATGTAAAATCGTTGGCAATGGATCCTTTGGCGTCGTCTTCCAAACGAAGATGATGCCCAGCGGCGAAGATGCTGCAATCAAAAGGGTTCTCCAGGACAAGCGGTTCAAGGTATGCTAGGCCACCAATGCTCGTCATCGCCTACCCGGTCGCTAACAGTACCCCCCTCCCCCTCAGAATCGTGAACTTCAGATCATGCGGATCGTGCGCCACCCGAATATCGTAGAACTAAAGGCTTTTTACTACTCCAACGGAGAAAGGGTATGTCGCTCTCTTTTTCAACACCGCTTGCCTTTCTCTTGGTTCCCCTCAGTTCATGCTGCAACCCGTCTTACTCGTCGTTTTACCTACTTGTCTGCTGACCATGCCATGGAAACATCATAGAAAGATGAAGTGTACTTAAACCTCGTCCTCGAATATGTACCAGAGACGGTGTATCGGGCCTCGCGTTATTTCAACAAGTTGAAGACAACCATGCCAATGCTGGAAGTCAAGCTCTACATCTACCAACTTTTCCGTTCTCTGGCCTACATTCACTCGCAGGGAATCTGCCATCGTGACATAAAACCTCAAAACCTGCTGCTCGACCCGAACACCGGTATTCTGAAGCTGTGTGACTTTGGATCCGCCAAGATTCTTGTCGAGAATGAGCCTAATGTTTCATACATTTGCTCCCGCTACTACCGCGCACCTGAGTTGATTTTCGGCGCAACAAACTACACCACGAAAATTGGTATTTCTCTCAAATCTAACCCAGGGGCTCTGCGTATGTACTAATATACATCAGACGTATGGTCTACTGGTTGCGTGATGGCCGAGTTGATGCTAGGACAACCACTCTTCCCAGGAGAATCCGGAATCGACCAGCTCGTGGAGATCATCAAGGTCCTGGGCACCCCGACGCGGGAGCAGATTCGCACCATGAACCCGAACTACATGGAACACAAGTTCCCGCAGATCAAGCCACACCCCTTCAATAAGGTGGGATCCCTTAGCGAAAACAATTTCGAGCGAAAAATGCTGATGTCCATCAGGTCTTCCGGAGGGCCCCCCATGAGGCCATCGATTTAATCTCCGCCCTGCTGGAATACACACCGACGCAACGTCTGTCAGCAATTGAAGCGATGTGCCATCCATTCTTCGACGAACTTCGGGATCCTAACACCCGGTTGCCCGACTCGCGGCACCCGAACGGCTCCACGAGGGAGCTTCCTAATCTGTTCGACTTCTCCAGGCATGGTCGGTCTCCCTGAAAACCACTTGTTTTGGTTGCCCCCCATACTGACGACCTGACACTGTCATAGAACTTTCTATCGCGCCCGCAATGAACAGCCGGCTGATTCCCCCTCATGCACGTCCTGCACTTGAGGCTCGCGGGTTAGATATCACCAACTTCAAGCCTCTTACGAAGGAAGAAATGATAGCGCGTCTTGACTGAGTCAACCCGTGCAAATCTGACGAACTACACGCCCTTACGTGTGCAAACATGTTTGCACCTGATTGCGGAAATTTGATGTCATGCCCTACGAGCTTATCTTCATGCATCAGGCGGTTCTTGAACTGGGAAAGGTTTATTCGAATCTGTAGACCTAATCCATAGGCTGGGGCATCCGGGAGCTGGCTTCTGTATGGCAGAATACTGAAAGACAGGGTGAAACGTGAGCATGAGGAGCAGGAGAAAGGAAGTTAATGGAAGAAAATAAAACAAAATATTACCACAAAAAAAAAAGGAAAGGGAAAAAAAGCAATGAAAAGAATAAGAAAGGTTTCCATGGAGAGGGAGAGGGAGATAGGTGTGCCGGGATCTCTGGGAAACTAGATGGAGCAGAGGGAATTGTGATTCTTGACGACCACAAAAATTTCTTAAGAGTGGGAGGTTTTAGTGGATCATGACCGTTTCACGCAAAGGGGTTGACGGGATGGTATAGCCTGGAGTTACTGAGGTGTCTGAGACAGCTCTTGGGAGGTAAAAAAGTGATACCCTTATTGCGTGAGTCTGCCTTCCGGGATCAAGTCTGCATAGCTCATATCTCGATTGAACGGGCTCTGTTCACAAATTGCCGCAAGTTTTATTCACAAGGACGGAAAGATGAATATCCTACAAATGCGTCAGATATCTTTGAGGATTTCTTTGTTTGGATGCGCCATACCGCGTGCCTGTCAGTGTGCTTGAATATAGGTATTGGAGGTCTTCTTTCCCGACTTGCCACGCTAGAAGCCCCGTTCATGCTGTTTCTGCTGTGAATTTATATCTCTTCGTCTCCGTTTTCATATTCTCGTGGTTCCTTCCTCTTTACCTCTACCCTCACCTCTCTAGTCCGCCCCCTTTCCTCTCTTCTAAGCCTCATACACTTGGCGTCGACGGCCATGAAGCTATCCAGACGATTCACCTATTTACCTGCTTGCTGCTGTTCTTAGTCATTTATCCTAGAGGCCCCAAAGAACATTGCCTGGATACTCTCGTTCTCGTACTGTGTATAACCACAGCATTCTGTATCTTCTCTTCGATTGACCTCTTCTGGCTTGCATGCTTGCAGTTTTCTATGGGTTACAAGTATGCTCTTGTGTTTTACTGGGGTAGCATATACGCGTACGGGTATTACTTGACTTCAAATGTTCTTCAGCCACCGTAGCTGTGACATAGATGACACAGTCTGAACCTTCTTATTAAGTAGTATGTATCAAATAGTAGTAGTTGAGTCCTCGCTGAACGCAGCACATTTTCCACGGCTCCATTGGAGCTGTGAAAGACAGTAAGGAACATGGTTAGATAATCAGCGGGACGGAGGATCCCGAGTCCCGACCAGCAGCTGAGCACTATTGATGTTTTGCTTCTTAGACACATGCCCTTCCTATCGCGACGGCATTACCGATATAGAGCTCCTCGCTGCTGCCGCCCTTAGAAGCTGTGCTGTCTACAGCTTGGTTTGGCTCTTTATTCTACCCAGAAGCAGTCGTTGCGCGAGACATTTCGTGTGGACATAAGGCCCGCTAGCGATGGCCGACTACGAACGCCGACCTCATGGCCCCAGGGGTGGTGGGCGTAAGAGGCGCTACAGAGGTCAGTAAAACATGCGGTTTCGCTGTGATCGAGTCCTTGGCTGCAATTGCTTGCTTGCCAATCGCTATCATGCCCCCAGACTCCGTCTTTGATTTTTAGCTGGAGCTCCCCTCGTGGCCACTCTCCGTTAACAATTTCTTGGGATATGCAGAAGATGATGACTATGACCGCCGCCAGAGGCGTCGATACGAGGAACCGCTTATTGTCAAGGTCCGGAGGCAATTGCTTACGATCGCTGAATCTGTACGAATACCCTCTTCCAAATACTCGATTAAGTGTGGCAAGTGCCGGCACTCACTGCGAACGTTCTTTAGGCTGCCAGACGAGCAGAAGACGACGCTGTGAGTATCGCAAAAAGTGTGGCGGATAACTACGAAGATCAGGAGTTTAGGAGCTCCTTTGTCGACATTGCGCTTGATCTGTATGGCTTGACTGACTTGGCTGCCCCCCCCCCCCCCCCTTAGGCCTGTTTGAACCTCCGCCGAGCTTGGAGCTGACGGAGTTGCTATTATACTAGTGTTTTGGAGCAGCCGCTCAAGATCCCCTTCGTCGCCGCGACCGTTCTCATCGCAAATTTCCAGAAATCCGAGCTCGTGTCCGACGTTCTCAGTAGGTCAGGCGTGTGCTTGCAGAAGTACATTGACGCTGGCGCGTGGCGCGAGGTTAAGCTTCTTCTGCGGTTCCTGGGGTGTCTCCAATGTGTCTTCGAAGGGGATGGCATCTTCCCGGTACTGGAGGAGCTCTTTGCGCGCGCTGTCGACCTTCAAACAGCATCCTCGGAAGATGTAAGCGACGCCGATAAACCGACAGTCCCAAAGGGTCGCAGGATCGCTAACGATGCGCATACAGTTGATCGGTCTGGAGCTGGTGAAAATTATCCTTTTCACCATTCCCTACGTAATGGCCTCCCCAGCAGCCGGTTTCGAGCCCCAGGCCACCGCACTTCTGGAGAAAACTGATATCATTGCTTCCACCCCTCATACTCTTGTGGACCTGGTTAATCCATTCGGCCTTGAGAACGGCAAGCCAATTGCTACGCCAAGCGTTATCAGCCTACTCCAGAGTCAATTACAAAAAGAGTCCGGCCGGGGCTGGGAGCTCGCGTGTCTTCCTAGGCCATGGAGAGGAGCGCTAGAGGCATTGAATGCACAAGAGCCCGAGGAAGCGCAAGAGGGGCAAGAATCGCAAGAAAATGGCGCAGAGCCGAAGACTTATGAAAACGAGCCAAAGCATGCATTCCCTCAGATCACCGTTCCGAGTCCGGTGAAGAATGGAACAAGGGCAATTTTCCCTGAGGCGTACCTTTCCGTGTACGCGAATCAAGACATGGAAACAGTCCCTCCTACTTCAGATATCGCATCTTCCTTGCTGCGTGATGCCCTTGTCGACACCATCAACATTCTTGATTTCAACCGCATTGCGACGGCGAAGTTCTTGATTGATGTCGACTGCTATTTTACTCCACACACCTTCGTGAAGCGGGCGACTCCTTTTGATAGGCTGCGCGATCTACCGGGAGACATCAATCTCTGGAAACCCGAGGATGTTGCTGTGGACGCCGTGTTTTCTCAACTATTCCAGCTGCCGTCTCCCGAGCACAAACTGGTTTACTACCACTCGGTTCTCACGGAGTGCTGTAAGATAGCCCCGGCCGCTATCGCACCGAGCTTAGGACGTGCAATCCGTTTCTTGTATCGCAGCCTAGAGACAATGGATTTGGATCTAAGCCATCGATTCTTGGATTGGTTCTCTCATCACTTGAGCAACTTTGGGTTCACTTGGAAATGGAGTGAATGGTAAGGCTCATGAGCAGGCAGAATGCAGTGCAGATCGGCTAACAATGGCTCAGGATTGATGACTTGGAGCTGCCTCTCGTTCACCCCCGGATGGCCTTTATTAACGGCGCCCTTGACAAGGAGATCCGGCTGAGCTTTGCACAGCGTATCAGGGGCACTCTCCCTGACCCATACCAAGACTTGATCACGGAAGGAAAAGAGAAAGACACTCCCGATTTCAAGTACTCGTCTGATAGTAAGTTTTTCCCTTCGCTTCAGGTCCACTCTTCTCAGTCACTCCTATTTACAAACTCGACTTTGGCTGGGATTCAAAACGATTGACTAATTCATGTTTCATTCAGCTACTCCGTATGCGAATGAAGGCAGAGAAATCATGCAACTGGTCCGTAAGAAGGCTAGCGACGAGGAGATCCAGCCTTTTATCAACGCAATTGAAGAGCAAGCCAGATCTCTCGGTGTCGAAGACCCGCTGCTGCCTTCAACTGATGCCTTCGTTACGGCTATTTGCTTTGTTGGCTCCAAGTCTCTGTCTCATGTACTGTCCTGCATTGAACGGAACAAGGAACGACTCCTGGCCATCGGACCCCAGTCTGCACAGGCGAGGCGCCAGATTATAACCTCCGTCATGGAGTATTGGGTCGACCAGCCCGGCGTCGGAATCAACATCATTGACAAGCTTCTCAATTACACCATCTTGACCCCACTGTCAGTCATTGAATGGGCGTTGGTGGACAAGCTAGAGGCAGGAACCGTTCTTGCCAAGTCCCACATCTTCGAGATGATCTCCGCCACTGTTGGAAAGGTCACCAACCGCATGCGCCAGATTGTTGCCGCACGTACTCAGCCGGGTCTTTACGAGCCGCAGCTCAGTGTCCTCGATGAGACGCTCAGTCGTGAGAAGGTTGATATGCAATCTCTTTTCAAGGTCATCGAAGACTCCATCGTATCAGTGGCCGGCGGAAGCAACGACGAGCAGATGGAAAGAGGAGACGGAAGTGGAAACTTGCCCGAGGATGAAATCATCCGGCAATGGGGCCAGCGCTGGCTCAGAGTGTTCCGCAGGAAAGCCGGCGTCGAGGAATCTTTCATTGCGGACGCCATGGCCACAGCTACTCCTGTCGGCACGGTCGCTCCCCCTCCGGCCCTGGAAGAGACTGGCGCTTCGGAAAGTATCCCCGCAGATGGGGAAATGGATATCGCTGAAGCCGATGCGAGCGTGGACATCGAATGAGCGTGGAAGCTTTGATTAGGCTGTAATCGGATCAGATATACTTGGAGGAGACCTTCAATTTTCAACTCCAGGATTTCTTTCCATTTTCCTCTTCGCTCTTCTGTATACATACATAAGTTAGGTTGTGGCACTTGTTTTATCTCGACCAATTTCAGCGGGTGAGGGCGTTCAAACTAAAAATAAAAAAGAGTCTAATATAACCACTAAAGAGGAGAAAAGAAAAAATAAGGAATTGTTTTAGTTCACTGATTCTTCTTGTGATGTTCTACTAACATGAGTTTCTTGGTAGTACTTCCCTGCTGTCTTCGTCAACTAAGAGGTGTTGTATCTACACCTATACATACGTACAAGGATATGTATTAATAACGTAATGCAGTGAATTTTTAGATTAAAATGTAATGTTGAAATCTCCGCTCCCCTTTCCGCTGATCGATCATATATATGTACAAAGCAAAAAGAAAACAAGAAATGGACGAACCAAACAGACAACTGGCCGGTACGGTTCCGGTGTTCCTTCACAAGCAGGGGCATAACCAGTGACTCGAGGTTGAATTAATATACACGTCTATAAAGGGGGCTGGAACAATTAATATACTAGGATCCGTGTTATACAAGACGTAGTCAGGGCGGCGTAGCGTGAGAAGGTCAAGAAATAGGGAGAAGCCATGAACTCATTATGTGAAGTCTGGGCCCGGGAAACAGAGATAATCTCCATGGACCTGTGAGGTTGAGAACAGATCCCTTAGTGACTGGTCATGATTCCCACATTCACAGGTTCTTCTTGGTCTGAGAATCAGCCAGGTACGCCCGGTCATCGTCGCCTTCGACATCCTTGAGAATGGTTTCCATCTCCTTGGTCTGTCGCTTCCACTCCTCTTCGCCATTCTTTGTGTCGCGGCGGAAGAGCTCCTCGTTGGGCTTGCGATAGCTACCGCCCAGACGATCCCAGAGAGTTGTGAACTGGCCATAATTGTAGTTGAAGTACAGGTGGTGCATGGTGTGGCAGGCCGCTCCGTTGATCACTGGGCTATTGGCAACGTACTCGCCGTCGTGAATCAGCACGGTCCAGAGGTTGATGAACCCGAAGAGGAAGACGTAGGCCAGTTTCTGAAGTGGGAAGATGAACGGGAATACGTGGTAGGGGACACTCTGCGACCAGCCGTCAAGCGGGTGAAAGGCGTGGGAGGCGAAGGGACTAGGCATAATCCACTTGTGGTGAGGCTTGTGCAAGGTCTTATAAATAAGCGGGTGGTGCAGGCCGCGGTGAATCCAGTAGATGCAGAGGTCGGTGAACATGATGAATAGCGGGAATTGCAAAATACTGTAGTAGGGGAATGGCTCTTCGGAGAAGGTATCATAGAGCTTGGCGTAGCCACGGACTTCGGCAACCAGAAAAGGGGCAGTCAACAAGGACATAACCGGCATTGAGCGCATAGTCTGGGCGATTTCCATAGGGATTTGGTTCTTGAGGTACTTAGGGTGGTGAACGGTGGTCTTATCCCAGATGAAGATGTAGGAAAGGCTTGCGGAAATGAAGTAGACGATGATACCGAAAATCCTGATCAAGGCGCACATAATGCGCCCACACAGTTAGCCGAAGGAAAGATTGGAAGGTGACGAACACCCGAGAAAAGAAGGCAAGTGGACATACCAGACGATCAAGAAGAAAGAAAGGAACTGACGATAAATATTGTTCCTTGGCCAGGCGCTCAAATAGGCAAACTTGGAAGGCTCCAAGTAAATCAATTGAGTAGCCGGTTCGTAGACAAAGGGCTGGGTTGCGCCAAAGAACGACAGGGTGCTGTTGGTGACGGTAGTGAAGCCGGGGAGCGAGGCGGATGAGGCAAGAGATAGAGGGAGAAGAGAGGCGTAGAGGCGATCACCAATGAAGGTGTCCCAGATTTCGAGGGCGATATCCATGGTGCCCGGATTTGAGCGTGTGAGAATACAATATTATAAGGGTGGTATGCGGAACAAGGTGTTGAGGAATCGGGGGAGAGTCCGGATGGTTCGCGGGGGGAGGAAAGGGGGAAGGAGGAGAGTAGGTTAAAAAATGATTGAAGTGCCAGCCAGTAGTGGTTGTTGGTAAGTACTACTTTTTAGGTTGGGCAATTTGGGCGGGGGTTTAAGGGGGGAGGGAAATGAAAGAATGTAAAATTGGCGAGGAGAAGAAGAATAGTTAGAAGAAAGGAAGGGGTAAAGAAGATGAGAAGAAGGTGAAGAAGAAGTTAAGTAATATAATTTGCAGAATGGCACTCATCTGCGATTTGGTGGAGGAGGAGCCTATCAGATGGCCGTGAGGATCACACCAGGCGGAACGAGGCCTGCCGTTCCGTCTGATTTGTTATGAAAAGGGTGGAGATGGTCTACTACTGAGTAATGTATAGTTGTCTACATCTACCTAATCATAGTGATTAGATCTATAATATAAGTAAACTGTAGAGTGTTCTATCAGCGACTTAAGTGGGATTCTTGAATAGTACTAGGTAGTATTAGTTTATTGTGTTCCTTATCCCCTTCCCAAGAAAAATACAACCGCAGAAGGGGAAAAGGAAAAAAAAAAGGTTCCAACGTGTATTTCCAGTTGGGGAGTAAACTACATCCGCAATTCCGGCAGATCTGATAAGGTCACGGGATGATATGGTTTAGTAACATATGTTCAAGTTGCACACTTTCTGTATTGTTGCAGTATTGTGGCGGCTATGACTGCATTTAGGTGAGAAGTCTATGTTCAATACGGTCACACTTAAGCGCCGTCCCTTCTTTTCAGTCTCGACATTGAGTCAATTAGCTTTATTCCCAGGAGATAGTGGGAACCAGAGTGTCAATTGTGAGTCTTTTCAAACCTATAACTACGAAACAAATAGGAGTATATATTTATACCTCAAAATGTTACTTTTAATTTTGATATATAGTATGTACGAAGTAGACTATACTTCAATGTCTGGCCTACTTGGGACTCGCTTCGGGCGGCAAAGCGGGCACGTCCATTGGGCGGTGGTGGTTCTCCGGACCCGGAACAGCCGAGCGTGACCCGGAGGAACCTTACCTAAGAAAGACTAACGAACTCGAACCTGAACTGAACGGACCTTCAACTGTCACTTCATCTCGCTCTCCTCCTCCTTCAGCCTCAGCTTCTGCTCCTCCCCCCCTCTTCCCTTGTCGTCCCTTTATCGTCTCGCCTTTCATCCATCGTCCGCCCCGGATCGTCGTCCACGCGCAATTATCCCCATTCAACATACTTCCCTTCCATTTTCTTCTACTGTTTTCCCCTTTCCGACCACGTTGCCGCGCCGAGTCCTCAGGGGCGCGCTGTGATGCGGCTGCGGTGATCGATTTCCTCACACCAGTCTCTGTCGCCTAACAGCGACTCCCGTCGCCCATATCTTCTTCTTTTTTCCCGGAGTCGCGGATTACTCTTGCCGTTGAACTACTTATCCCTTCGGTCGACCACCAACCATTCCCCCCCCCACCACAACCACTGACTTTCCGCCTAAGCGACTTTCGTTCCTACGTCTCGTTGTTCGGATTGTCTATCCCTCTATTGTTGCCCAAGCGAACACGGGATAATAACAACACAAACATTTCGCGCTATGTATAATACTCATCGCGGAATGGTTCCGGCTCCCAACTCCCGTCTGACGGAGTTGTTGGACCAACTGCGCCAGGAATTCGAGAATCAGTCTCGAAGCACTGGCGAGTTTGAACATCAGCGTATGTTTTGTTATTTCCTTGGTCCCTGTGCTATTTGGATTGGCTTTGCGACGAGAATTTTGCTTGTCACGGCGCGTTTCCGTCGGGTTTCACCTTGTGGCGCAGGTCAGCGGCGTACGGGTGAACTCCGGAGTTTTAATGCAATGGAGAGCACCTTGTGTCGCCCAGAGTCATTATTGTTATTGTCATCTCCCCCTTTGGTGTATTCTGCTGACGCTTGGTTTCTACCACCCCTAGTAACCGGGCAGCTTCAAGAGATGGAGATGATCCGCCAGAAGGTCTATCAACTGGAACAAGCACAACTCAAGATGAAACAAGAGTACGTTACTTGGCCTGCGGCAGCTCATCCTACCTCATAGCCGTACTAACGACTTATCCATCATTGTAGTTACGAAGCAGAGATTCGGGTGCTGCGACACGAGCTTGAATCGCGTGGTGTTCAGCCCGTGTCATCTCACATTACCGGCCCGGCCCAGCACGCTGGACCTTCTCAGGCCCCGCCACCGGCCCTGGGTCACGGCCCTAGCAATCTGTTTGGTGGCATCATGACCAACCAAGGAGGTAGTGGCCCCGGTCTTCCAGTTGCCCCTCCCCCTCCCCAGGATCAGCAGCCTCCCCAGCATACCCTTCAACAGCCTGCTGCCGCGGCCCAGCAAGGAGCGCCGCAACCACCGCAGAGCTCTTTTGGAGGATATCAGCCTGGTGCTGCTGTGAACGGTATGTTATGACTATGTTTGAAAGACAGATTGCCTGACCTCTGACATTGTGATCGCCTCGATCTCTAAACAGGTTATGGACCTCCCCCTCCTCCTGCTGCCTCCCCCGGCCCTGGCAAGCGGCCCCGTGCTCCTCCCGGTCCGGCCACTCCTCAACAGACCCACCAGCTGGCCTACACATCTGATCCCCGTGTCTCCTCGCCGCAATTGGCCCGCCCCACGCCTCCTAGCCAGGCTCTCGTGCGAGATCGTCCGGGAAACATGCTGGCCAACTGGAATCCTGACGATCTGCCGGCGTCACAGAAGCGAGAGGGTGCCGATTGGTACGCCGTGTTCAATCCCGAGGTGCAGCGCGTGCTGGATGTGGAACTTGTTCATCACCTTGTCCATGACAGCGTTGTCTGCTGTGTTCGTTTCAGCCGTGACGGCAAGTACCTTGCGACCGGCTGCAATCGCTCCGCGCAGATCTTCGATGTGACCACGGGTCAGAACGTTGCGACACTGCAGGATGAGAATGTGGACAAGAACGGCGACCTTTACATCCGCAGCGTCTGCTTCAGCCCTGACGGCAAGTATCTTGCGACTGGTGCAGAAGACAAGCAGATTCGGGTACGTGGTCCTGCTTTAACATCACTAGCATTCTTGATGCCCCGCTTTGGTGCGCTGTTATTCGAATGATTTCGCAGCTAACCCTTTTTCCCTCTTTTCTTACCGTTAGGTTTGGGACATCAATGCCCGGACGATCAAGCATATCTTTACCGGTCACGAGCAGGATATCTACTCTCTTGACTTCGCTGGCAATGGTCGGTACATTGCGTCCGGTAGTGGAGACAAGACTGTCCGCCTTTGGGATATCCTGGATGGCAAGTTGGTCTACACCCTGAGCATCGAAGACGGTGTGACCACCGTGGCTATGTCCCCAGATGGTCACTACGTCGCCGCAGGCTCTCTCGACAAGAGCGTGCGTGTTTGGGATACCACTACCGGCTACCTTGTGGAACGGTTGGAGAGCCCCGATGGACACAAGGACAGCGTGTACTCGGTTGCCTTCGCCCCCAACGGCCGGGACCTCGTCAGTGGTAGTCTGGACAAGACAATCAAACTTTGGGAGCTCAACGTGCCCCGTGGCGCCTACCCCGGAAGCGGAGTTAAGGGTGGTAAATGCGTCCGCACTTTTGAAGGTCACAAGGTAAATACATACTCTCCGTTAGCAAAAGGCCAATACTCGTTTCGTGGTTGCTGACCTCATGGATTAGGACTTTGTGCTCAGCGTCTGCCTGACTCCCGACGGACATTGGGTCATGAGTGGTTCTAAAGACCGGGGCGTTCAATTCTGGGACCCCGTCACCGGAAATGCGCAGATGATGCTCCAGGGACACAAGAACTCAGGTGCGTACCTAAAACCTCCGAGCACTATGTCTCTTGCCAGGTGATCTTGGCTTTTGCTAACTCAGTAACAGTCATCTCCGTGGCGCCCAGCCCTACTAATAACCTGTTTGCCACTGGTAGTGGTGACATGCGGGCAAGAATCTGGAGGTACGTTCCTACTGGCCTACAAGGCGTTCATCGTCCTGGTGGCTTTCTGTTTTCTTCTCCTCTATCATGAACATTGTTGACAAGGTCGCTCCGAACAGATACTCTACATACACTGGACGGTGATGTGAATGATTTGGGAAAGCTTTGGCGCAATTATGGAATTATGTTTCTTCTTTTCGAATCTCCCGTTTCCGATTTTGTCTGCGTGCCGCGTCTTGTTCGACGTCACTACCGGGATTTGCGTTGCAAAAGGCCAATTGCTTTATTGTCACAACTCCATGCACGGGGAAGTGACCCTGGGGTTTTTTTTTTTCCTTTCCAAAGGAGACGAAATGCTACAAGCGAAGCGAAACAAAAAAAGAGGAAGAAAACGAAGCACGATAAAAAGGCTGTACTGGTAGTAATTTTGCGCTGATTACGTGGTTGTGAATTTATTCTGAGGAAGCTGAATGCAATTGTCACGAGAGCAGTGTGATGATCGGTAGGGGTGCAGGCGCTTCCTTAGCGGTTGCCATCGCGCAGAAATGACGACAATCCAGAGGGCTTGTTGACTGCGGCATATTGTAGTCGGCTGAAAGACTAGTCACCCTCCCCGTTCTTCAGTTGACTTCATAGTCCGTACGATTGACCGGCGACAACAAAGTAGACATCGGAGAGCACAGGGATGTGCTCCGTTGGTTACCTATCCCCGTAAGATCACCCTTCAATCGAGATATCCGCAGTCCCCGTGACGGGCACCTGCACGTTGCGGGGGGGTGAGTTCTGTAGTCGGCACCACTATTCGATCACAGTGCGTATGAATGCATACCCATAGATCAATGCTTATATTGGGCATCCAGAAAAAAGGACCGGCAGCGCCGTCACTAAGGGGCATAGGCTGCCATGCAGTTTCTCGGGGTTGAACTAGCATCAGTAGTAGATGCAGGTTGTTGAGTTGGTCACGGACCTATGTCCTCACATTATGAATGACTGCAGTAGCGGCGTACATTGCATTGGACATACATATTGAGAATATATAAACTCCGTGGTCCGTAGGGAATCCACTCGGTGAATCTATGGGTCTAAAGCGAGATCGATTACCTGCCTAGTTGGCCAGGTCCACGGACTTTTTCCGGGAAGGCTAAACACAGCAGGTGCACCGGACTTTAATAAGGCATTTGCGTAGCCGCCGCCACTAAAGGGAAATCACAGGCTTCCGTCATGAGCTAAATAGAGTTCAGTGTTGAGATGTGGCAAGGATTCCTGGGTCTGTGTCAACCACAAAGACATATGGAATTCAATTGGCAAACATCAAGACGGTCAGATCAGCACAGAAAAACTCTTGTACATACTATACTGCATTGTGAATGGTAACAGCTTGCAACTGTTCCGATCAAAATGGTGCATCGCCATGGTCATGCTCTGCCTGTGTATCTTGTCGTCTTGCGCACATACGCACAATTCCCTTAGAGGCAGTGAGTACGAGGTGTGGATTCGGCATGGCTTCAGTGGTTTAAGGGCAAGCAAGACAGGTAGATCCCGGACAGTATTCGGTTGAAGTCACGATCAACCAGGGCTGTACTCCATCGTCCTCAGTGTAGGAATACGTAGTTGGTTGAAAACACAAGTGGGGGGGAGGAGCTCTGGATGGTCTGCCTGCGGATGACGATCCTCCAACTATATGGATCCTCCCTGTGAGCTTTTTTGAGACTGCTCCCACTCGCAGTGTCCGTCGAAATCGACATAAACGAGGCTCGGCAAGGGCCCCCGGAGAAAGGCTACTGCCTAGGCTATGCCCGCGGTGTGATGGGAACTGACATGCTGCATTGGCATGAGACAACCCAGCAGGTGAGATTAGTTATAGGAGTAATTGCGAGGGCACAGACATAACTAGCTACTACTAGTCAGTTAGTAGTGATACCTACTGTGGATTAGTTAGTAGATTAGTCAATAACTAGTCATTTAACAAGTGACTAAAAGTAGAGAATTACTGTGTCGATTCCGGGGATCCATCGCACCTGCTCCACTGCCCCGTTAGGTGCTCCGTTCCTGATTTTCCAGTCCATGCGGTGTGGCCGAATGGTTCCTTCCTTCCTCGGGGATAATGTCACGTAACCTTAGTGGTAAAGTAAGTAAGCTCGTATTTAACAGACCAAGTTTTCATTGTTTCCCCCCCCCAAAGCCGGTAGTAGTAACTATCTAGTCAATTGCCTCTCAACACAGCAAACTGAAGTACGTGAACAGAAAAGCACAGACCCCCATGCAATTGGATAAGTCTATATTGAAATAAGGCCTTCATATATATATATATATATATTTCTCTCTCTCTCTTTCTATACTCAATCATTCACTCTTTTGATCTGAAACATAGTAATGAAAAATAAAGCCGAAGCATTTGTGAACAAGTAATTTCAAAAAGAGCACTCTCCATAAGTCATGTCAAGTCAAAACCATGGTCACAAATGTGACATTATCAGGTACCGTCGCGGTACGAGTCGAACCGACTTTCAATCGGCTTTTGTTCGTCACAGACCCGGGCAGTGCTAGCCGGCACTATTGATCGGATGCGATTTTCTCTCCTGCATCTTCTGACAAGTAGCCCCCCTGCGATCACGAGGTGGTGAAGAGGCTGGTGCATTGGGCAGTCGACCTACATCATGCCTTACGTGCTGCGAGCAGGCACCAGCCGGCGCCTATATCGCCGTGGGGTGTCAAATCTGACTTTTGCTCCCAGGCTCTCCTTTCCCTCATTTCTTTTTCCCGAGCAGGAGCCGTGATGATCGACTGGCGGATCTCGCTCGGGAAGAAGGGGAGGAAAAAAGGTGAAACAGGGTTGGTGTGGCTTGGCGAGATTTCAACTTGTACGAGCTCCTTGTGCATCCTCGATAAGAAGTACAGATTGGGATTATGAGAATCAAGTAATAAATCATTTAATGATATTGTTTATCAAGAAATCGGCGGTCATGCAGTATAATTAGCACCAATGTCTTCTCCTGACTTTCTCTTGGAACCGAAAATGATTAACAGTTGGGCACTCAGCATCTCCTCAATGATATGAGCGTTGCTAGAATAGATCTGATCATTACGGAATAGCAAATCTTAGAATATAGAAAACTCCTTGTTGTGCATGATGGGGAAAATGGATCAAGCAGACAGACACTGAGGCTGTCTTTAGAAGCTGTTGAATACCATGAGAGGATTGAATGCCGATGTAACAGGGTGGATCATCACGACTAAACTTATTTGTGCATGCCTGCCTAGTATCTACTATGTAGGTAACTAAACTACTCCGTAGTCCTCACGAATCCGGAAAAGGTCAGGTTCGGCTAGCTCTAGACTGGCCTGAGCTAAGCTGCTGTGTTTAGTGTTGACACAATATGTAATCTGTATCATCATGGTACATACATGCAGACCGTGCATGAACCATACCTGATGATTTCGGGTCTTCACGAAAATGGACATCTAGAGACTAGAGAGCAATATGAGTAAGTACCTAGTATATATATGATTACTGTCTGCGTGCAAAAGAAACAACAAACCCCGAACATATGCTGATTACCAGGAAAAAGACCATGAATAAATAAATCTTCAACATGTAAAGACACATCCGTATAGTAAAAACCGACTAATGGTTGTTCCTATGATGTCACCGATTATCTCACTTTCTTCTCCTCGACACTGCGTGAAACCGCAAATGTGATACATCTCATGACTGTCAGCTTTCGCATCTCCTTAGATCCCATGTTTGAGATTCGATCGTTGTGGATCAGCTGCTGTCGCCTATGGATGTGCGAGTCACCACACCCTTCACCCGATCCAAACACGCGACGGATAGTAATTTTCTTTTTCTTCCGTTTGTAATATTTTATAGTTTTGAATTTTTAGTTCTTAGTTACCATTCATAATTATAGACACTTTCTTTTTTTTCTTTCTTTTTCCTTTGGGGTAGAAAAAAGATTGTAGTTCTGATATCCACAAATATGTCTGCTTATGTAGGTATGTCTGTCTGGCTGGCTGGTACCTACAGCCCGTGCAGTAAGGTTACTGTATGTAAGAATAGGTTTGAACTTTGCCGCAGTCTAATCCAATAGATCCTCACTAGGGGAATCCTTGGCCCTCGGGCCCACAATGTCGGGAACGCAGTGGTCGCTGTCCACGATCGATGAGGCCGGGAATAGGAGTTTTACTTACATGGTATGGAGTAGTTAATTTGTATGGCTCTTTGGCCCCAGCATCCCCTCGATGTGGAGGAGCACGGTTCAGCTGGAGCACGGAGTGATTTCTCAGAGGCCTCACCTATCTCAAGACCATCTTGAGTTGGGATCAGTAACCAAGTCAAAAATTTTGCCTCATAGAATTAGCGTGACCTAAAGAGGTTGGGCGATGGAATGGAACTGTCCGTCACCTGTAAGATCCACGGGTCATGGCTGAGTTTGAGCGGTTCCGAGATGAAGGCCCGGCCCGTCACAGCAACAGACAGGTAAGGATAAGGAAAAAAGTCTCGCCTTCAGAGTACATTCAGTTCTTTATTCATCATCGTCATATGTATCTAACCCACAATTTTTCCTTTACCCCTTTGTTTGAACTTGAATTCATAATTTAATTCAGATAATTCATCTTCATCCCTTTCATCCCGCGTATAGTTATACATCAAGTCAGTGTAATCCTTCCGTAAGGAAAGAAAAAAAAATTCTTGTTCAGCAGCTCTAGACCCGATTGATTGATCGTTCAATGACAGCAGGGCGTGCTCCATCAGACCTGAGCAGTGAAACTTCAGTGTCCAGTCATGCCAGAGGATTCAATGTTACACAGAATCAAGGAAAAAGGCAGATAGTGCAATCAGTGATCGGACACAGTCTGTCGACATCGGGCTTTTGGGACGACAATTGCATTTTGAAATTGTTAGAATACAATCTCGTAATGAATACAGAAAGCACTGGCCAAGATAATTGATACGTCAGGCACTACACAGTCTGCACTACCTTAGTGTAGCTAGTTACCTGCCTAGTACCCACATTAGCATGTTCCCTATTTTTCTAACCTTACTCGCCCCAATACTACTAGGTTTGCCTGAACTGAAACGAGGAAAGCGAGGTAGATCTGAGAGAGAAAGAAAGATACCAACAGAAAGAAAAAGCTAGAGCTATAGCCAACATTTCTGTGGTCAGCGACTGTGTGAGTCTAATACAATATTGGTACCAAAGTTACTGTTCTTGTCAGCCATCCATCCATCAGCACCAACGCGCAAAAGAGTCTTGCATGTTTCGACCTGGAGATGAACCCACTTTTTCAGGGGTAAAAGCATACAGAGTACAGAAGTACATGGTATTTCATAAAGAAATTCAGAGGATGCAGCATTCGGTGCTAAGAAAAGAGTCAGAGTGGGGTGGGTCATGGATGGGGGGAAGACAACTGGACCTCATTGGTGTCTACCTTTCTGATAAGACAGGAAGAGGTCCTGCTGGACTGGCCAAGATGTGTTTGGGGCCATCAGCCATTGAGATCTTTTACGTTCCCGATGATGTTTTACTCCGGATCATACCCATCAGTTGGAATTCTTGTAAGGTTCTTAGCCTTCATCCTGACCAACTAACGACCAGTAAGACTAGGTTACCGGGCCAATCTATCAGTACGGTAGGACGAGCGGGGGATGTGTTGGGATTTCCAAGTCGCCAGACGCGGCTGTTGCAAGAGTGAGGCACATCCACGCCAAGTAGAGGTGGGCGACAGTGGGGGCTTGACAGCAAATGAGCGGCTGGCGATTGCTACACTATTGATCGCCCGCGAGCGGTCCGTTGTGTAGCTCTGCCGGGCGAACCCTGTCATGCTTTCCCTCGCCTGACCAGAAGTACTGAGGTATTATCATGTCACGTCTCCCTTCCCGCAGATATAGCCCTTTTGAAATTTAGATTACTATTTTTAATTCTTAATTTTTATTTTATCTTTCTTATTTCAATGCTTTTGTCTTGTCTTTCTAAAGACCAGTGTAGTAAAAAGTCGAATAACTTCATTCATGTCCACCATCACATTGAATCTCACACCTTATTGACGGAAAGGTTTATTGAAGACAATGTGATCAAGTAGGCAAGATCAATGGCATAAGGTACAACTAGTTGTTATTTACTTGCCGCTAAGGCAGGTAGATGTGTGTGTGTGTGTGTGTGTGTGTGTGTGTGTGTGTGTGTGTGTGCCACATTCTACTGTCAATAAGGATGAATGGAGGACGATTCAGCTCAGCCAGTTCCTTCGATACATAATAATAGTACGTACTTACTAGTACCTACTTACTCTCTCTCCTACCTAAGCCCGTCATCGGAGTTCTCGGGCGCCCCGGCAGCGAACCAGCATCCAGGATGAAAATTACCGCTTGCTCCTGCAACCGAATAGCGATATCAGTGGGATGGGTTTTTCCATGCCTCGCAGCCGCGGAAATCCCACGGCGCGTATAACCAAACGACCGACAGCCGTACTATCATCCCCTAAAGTACCCCTTAGTTTTGGTGCAGGGTACTGGGATCATGTAGTTCGTACATAGGCAACCCCAAATCCTTTGCTCTATTAAGCTTGGATGCGGGTAAGTTTTGAGGGAGCCTTAGGGCCGGTTAGTGGCTCTCTTTGCTCACGGATCCATGGGCGAACCCCCATGGGCAACGAGGTCCAGTCGTAAAGATCTACATCCATTCAGGTGACGATGAAGATCCTTCGACCGGCAAGGTTGTCCGGTATGAAACCGCCTCCTATTTGCTGAAATGATTCCCAACAGCTCAGGTGCCTGCGTGGGTGACGAGGGTATCCTGGTTGTTTCACTAGCAGCTAGTAAGTAACTGGCTGACAGCCATAAATGATACGAGAATGGTAATGGAGCTGTGTCGAGCAGCATTAGTTCCCCGAGTAAGAGCGATGTACGGCACTATTCTCTCCCCTCCCTTTCCTACCGTAATCAGCCAGAGACGACATCTAGTAGCTGATCATCGAGTTCGGACATGGGGAATACTAGTCAGGTACTACATCAGCTCTATCTAACAGGTGTCAGAAGAAAAGCGCCTACTCCACTCGCTCTTTGAATTAGTCGAGGTCAATGCCCTTGGCCCAACCTCCTGGGTCAGATGATATGACTACTCGTGGTTTGTGGGATGTCAATTACGAGTTCGCATTCCATGCTTATGGTAGCCTGGGCTTCTGCCATTCTTCTCTCCTATCTAGAAGATGGTGGCGGCATTGCCAGCTCTACTTATGGTTGCCTCGTCATGCTTATCCGCTCTGATGCTGATTACTACTAATTAGGGATACCGAAACTCTCAATCATACCAGTTGAATCTGATGTCTTGGTAGTGTGTAAATATGGGAGTTTACCCCGGTAGACTATTTATATTCGTACTGTGACAGGGGAGCTGAATAGTAGTAAGGAGGCGCCACTCGTTTCTATTATGCGTGTATAGGATAAAAGATATATGAAGGGTTTCATCATACCTTAGGTAAAATGAGTCGGCAGCACAAAGTGCATTAGTCCTGATTACTACGGGCGATCAATACCTAGTAAACAGTATGTATTCTCTTCGTACCATCCATGTGGTGCGTGACTGTCAGCCCGATCGGAAGGTCTTTAAGCCTTCCGCGATTGGACTGAAGGGCCACCCCAAAAACCGAGTGGACCCCGATCCCCCCGGGAGAGCATCCATGGATCCCCATCTAAATCGGTACTCTCGCGGGAAAGAAAAATAAATAAAATAAAATAAAAAATGAGTTTTTCTATGGACCTCCTCGTATAATGGGAAGAGGAGGAGTATGATTGTCGACGGAACTAGTAATTTATCGCCCCATTCTCCGCTTAGAGAAAAAGGGACCAGATGGAACTTCGTGGGACTCGAGTAAGATGTGTCAGCCTTCTCTGGTGGCTTGGGTGTTCGGGACTGCAATGTACATGGATGGGGCAACCGCGATTCAGAATAATTGCATTCAGCTCCGTCAATCAATCACAAAATGCATGACGAGACGAGTGGAAAATAACCTACTGTGAACTTTGCGGCTTGCACCTAAATTTCGGTGACTGGATGGGGGTTTTGTTTTGGAAACTAGACATACTACTGATGGGAGCGGTCTTACCGTGAGCATTTTGCAAAAGAGAGAGAGAGAGAGAGAGAGAGAGAGAGAGAACATAATTCCCGATGACTATTATCCTAACTCCGATGTATTTCTCATATCCAAATGGTATCGTCATTAGCCTGTCATTCATTCAGTCATTCATCATTTGCCTCCCCCTTTTTTTTTCCCCGAGAGGCTTCGTATTGAGATCCAATACATCCATGACAAGTGCTGTCGTACATCCATACATCCAATACGTAAATGTACTAAATACCACTCCATACATTCATACGATGATACATAGTCATACATGCCTATCCACACCCACCCCCCGATTCAAGAAAAGAAACCACCCCCATACCTCAGCTGCCTGTTACTTTTCCTATTCTGGTGCGTACAAGCCTTCAGCTTGCTTAGCACCAACTAAACTAGCAGGCCAGATCCCTGTCACTGGCCACCCCGCTGCTTCCACTGCTCTGGGACACCGAGAAAGGGAGGGTGGATGAATGGCTAGCGATGTATATCTAGTAGTAGTTTAGTTCTAGATCACCGACCTCAATCTTTCCGGAGGGTCCAAGGAAACTAACCAATGCAAATTAGAAGATATATTATTTTTGTTATTCGTGTTGTTTTCTTCCCTACTCTTCTTTCTTATTTCATATTTCTTTTCTCTTCTCCCGATTCAACAAATAAACTAAAGAGCAATTAATTAGAAGGGAATCAAGACGGCCCGAACAATATAAGGGAAATACACACAGAGAGAGGAAAAGAGAAGGGCAAAAAAAAAAAAAAAAAAAAAAAAAAAAAAAAAAAAAAAAAAAAAAGGAAATTAATAAAAAGCCGAATAAACCTTACCCAAGAAGACAGGCTGAAGAATCAAGCCATATATTTGCTTATTGGTGATCCCCCATTGTCAAAATCAATGTCATAGCCCACCTCGTTGCGACTGCCGGCTACAATCCATTGTCCCTCTCTCCACTCTTCTTTCTTGCCCTACTCAAGAGCTTATATACATCTGGAGCCACTCTGGTCGGTTCTTCCTTCAGGGACACGCTCAGCTTGTGGGGAACTCAAATTCCATTGCTGATGCTGATGTTTGCTTTTTGAGATCTTGATCTTGATCTTGACTTGATACCCTATATATTTTATTTGCTTGTTCCCGACCTGTTTGCTTCTTCACTTCATCATAACCTTCCCTTGTTTTGTGTCATTATCAACAAGCAGTCTAGGCTCTGTCTTTCGAAGAAAGTGGGTGAGTGTCAAGTCTTCCAACTCAATACGACTTACCCCGCGAAGATAGCTTCAAATATTGTAGATGGGTTACTGAGACGTGATAGCAGGCAGTATCCTGTTCTTCTCATCGGTCCATCTGACTGTCTCTGTTCCCTCGCTCATCTTGCTCTCCAACCGCTTGCAATCAGCTCAGCAGGAGATAAAGGCGCTTTGGGGCCCTGTGGTGGAGAGAACGCAAAGTCCAGCAACCCTATTATCGCCATTTTGTCGAGATGGAAACTGCAGAACCAGTGTCATACGAATTTCCCGGTCATGCTGTTGGGGCGGTTGCGCCTCGTCGAATGATGGGCTCGAATGTCGGCCACAACTTTCCATTTTATACCAATCCGACTGGTGGCTATACGCTTCCATTCCATCAATCGTCGTCCCCTGCGTATAGCTTCGGACACACACTCAACCACCACCACCATCATCACCACCATCATCCGGGCTACCAGCATTATTTCGTCGCCGGCCAGCAACCGATTAACCCCCAGCCGGTCCGTCTATCCTCTGAACCACCATCCATCCAGCAAATTCCCGATATTCGGCCGGCCAAAAATGCCGTTAACCGGGTAGCCAGGGATCCTTTAATGAAGGTCGAGCACAACGGGGGCTCACAACAACCTCTCGGAGCCCAGTCCTCGAGTAACGAAGGAGGTGCACAGGAGAAGAGCTCCAGCTCCAACGAGGTTGAGTTCTCCACGGAGGTAGATATCTTGATGAAGGCAATTCAGGCCAAAGCCAGTGCTCAGTCACCGGGAGTGCAGTCTCTGCCACCACTGCAACAGTTGACACACGGGGGAAGCACCGGATACCCTCAGAGTTATACGATGCCAGTGACGACCTCAAGGTGCACTGTTATGGTCGAAGAGGCTCCATCGAGATCAGGCAAAAAGCGCAAGTATGCTTGCACTTTACCACAGTGCGGCAAGAGCTTCGCGCAGAAGACGCACCTGGATATTCATATGCGGGCTCACACGGGGGACAAGCCCTTTGTAGGTGGCATAAGAATCGAGAATTTTTGAGATATGACACTAATATTTTACGAAAAGGTGTGCAAAGAGCCATCATGTGGACAGCGCTTCTCTCAGTTGGGTAATCTGAAGGTAAGTCATGGAATGTTCCCCAAGATAATTTCCTATAAAGAGAGCTTCAACGCCATCGAAGATGTTGCAGATTCTCTAACGGAGACAATTGGTAATTAGACTCATCAACGACGCCATACTGGGGAAAAGCCATTTTCCTGTGATATATGTCAGAAACGATTCGCTCAACGAGGCAACGTTCGTGCTCATAAGATTACACATCAACATGCCAAACCTTTCACTTGTCTCCTGGATGACTGCGGAAAGCAATTTACCCAGCTTGGAAATCTCAAGGTGCGGAGACCAATAATCTTCAACCCTGAAACCAACACCTTCAATAGTAGCTGACTAGTATAACAGTCACACCAGAACAAGTTCCATGCCACAACCCTACGAAATCTTACTTTAAGATTCTCACAAGTGACAGAGGGAGATCACATGAGCCCACAAGACAGGAAGCTCTGGGAATACTTCGCTACATTGTACAAGAACAGCAACAAAGGAATCAAGGGGCGTGGGAAAGATCGCAGGATCTCGCCTACTTCACGGTCTGATCCCGGCTCCGACTCCCGCAGAAGGATCCAGCCTCTCAGCAGCAATGATGACAAGATGCGCCGAGCAAGCTATGAAGATACATCTATGTATAACGGGGGTTCTAGCAGCGATGATGACGACGCAGAACCTTATTACATTGAGAGGCAGGCTCATTGACATACCATACCGGCTTTCTCCACATTTTTAGAATCTTGTCGCATCATTTACATTGCCCTCATTTGTTACTACGATACCAGTCTCGTTCGTGTTTATTTCGTTTTGCCTCATATAACCCGCATATCATGTTGAATATGATGTTCGCCTGGAATAGGGCCTTCCCAGATGTTTCGTTCGGCCTGAAGACTCTTCTTATGTACATCAGCGTGGTTCCCCCTTCTCTTTTCTTTCTTTTCTGGACATATATCCCTGTGGCGGGTAAAGCCCGTTTAGTACGTTCTGGTTCTCAACATGTTGATATATATGATTATACTACAACCCCTACAACTCCAAATATAATACATGCCAATTCCTGGCAAATAGACATTATTGATTGCAGGCGACAGGAGCCTTAACGCATATATACACACAAAGATCATATAAGGTACAAGGTACAACCTGCACACGAGCCGGCGGATGCGAGATCTGAGCAGCTGTGACATATGTCCGATAGGTAGACGTAGTTGCCTCCGCTTTCCGCGCGGAAAAGGCAACAAATTCCTCTCTATCAAAGGTTGGATAATAACCCTGGTAGGTACGCTCTGGTATTTTCATACACCAGGAAAGTGACCCACGTACTGGGCAACACGCGCAGCAAATTGGGGCCAAGGCCCTTGTAGAAGCCAGTGATACCTTCTCTGGCCCAAATCTGAGCAACGGCATCCCTGACGCCCGAATACACGAGGTGAGCGTCGTATGTCTGCAAGCGAGACCGCAACACCTGATACGGATAGGTAACACACCCGGCGAACAGTTTCGACAAGCTGGAGATCACGAATAAGTCTACATTTCCCAGCTCCCGTATCCTCGACCGGGCCGCGTCCGATGACAGCGACGACACATGACTCGAACCAGCATCTCGTTGAATGCCAGTTGTTCCGGCCGGAGGAGCCATGCGGGAGCGATACAATTTCAATTGCTCGTAGGCCATGAATTGAAGTGCGCCATGGCTGACTCCAAACAGAGCTGGAACCAAGCCTCGATAAAAGCCCGCAATACCCTCCGAGCGAAGAATCTCCTTTGCTCCCGTTGTGAACGACGCGTATGCTCCGGGGCTCTGAGATCCTGTCGACAGCATGCGGGTTTTTATCACCCAGATCGGATTGGTTAGCGCGGACGTCAACATCCCTGTGAGAATCATAATTCCGCAAATTAGCCTAATCTGCCGTTTCAGAACTGCCTGATCGGTGCTTTCTTGGGGGGAAAAGACATCGCAGGTCTGTTTCCTTTTTGCTTCGGGAGCGTACCTGCAGATCCTGAGGCTAGGAAGTAGTCGGCCGAGGTGAGGGCCTGGTCTTCATAACCACTGCGCCAGGTGCGCATTACATCCTTGATGTTGCCGTAGCACAAGAAGTACAGCGCCCAACTTGTGGAATTCCCAACTATGTTGGGTGTCAGACCTCTGTAGAAGGCTTTGATGCCGCCCTCATTCTGGAAGATCTCGCGGATTACTGGGACTGAACCGCCGACACGCGAAGAGGATAATCGGTCGACTAGAAGACGATATAGCAGATTGATACTACGTCAGCCATAGCTTCAATACTGATTTGACATTCGTGATTGATCCGCGCTCCACGTCTCGTCTTTTTTCCCCGGAGAGATGAAACACTAACCTTGAAGCCGGGTCTTGATCAGATCTAGCGGATGCAGACAGAGCGTCGAAGCGATTCCGGCCGTGAATCCCGCTACGGTCTCCACAAAGGACGAGGACAAGCCATCCTTGCCAGTCATTAACCCTTCAAGTCCTCCTGGAATGTGCCGCTTGCAGGGGTTTGAGATTCTAGCCGGAAGTGTCGGGAGGATTGAAGAAGTCCGGATTCGGTCCGGAATTCTTTTGGCCAAAGATCTGAGCTGGAGCTAAGAGTCGAGTTCAATGCGCTTGGCGGGCCGAAGCGCCCCA
Organism: Aspergillus eucalypticola CBS 122712; assembly: GCF_003184535.1. Taxonomy (NCBI): domain Eukaryota; kingdom Fungi; phylum Ascomycota; class Eurotiomycetes; order Eurotiales; family Aspergillaceae; genus Aspergillus; species Aspergillus eucalypticola. Next base: position 51,626 of record NW_020290327.1, read on the forward strand.
AATGTCCGAGGGAAACAACCGGATACTTCTGAAGAGACCTTTTCTACGACTATTCACTACAAGAAACAAGATCATATATCCTAGTCTTTGGATCTGGAGTCTGCTTCAAAGTGCATCGGTTGAGCTTACGCAAGTCTTTATTAATGTAGTCTTCCGGAAACCCTTTGCATGGTATCCTCGGTCCTGCCCTGGACCTGTATATGAAATTAAAACATTCGCGTTAACCAATACAAAGCATGAAAACTGATCGTAGTTTGCGCATCGATGTAGACTTCCAGTTGTCAACATCGACCCGAGGGGTTGAGATGAAAGAGGTTTCTCAGAATCCGCTAGTATTCCGACAGGCAGTCTTATTTGTCTGTCTAAACTGCAGAGGGAGATTTCAGGCGTTGCATGTGTCTGGTGGATGGACATTCATCGTTTCCGTATTCTGAAGCAACTCATTCCTCTAGGCGAGCGGCGAGAACAGCCTATATGTAGCGTTAGTGGGTTGAAATCGTAGGGAAGCGTCGGCAAGGCGCAGTCGCTCATACTTGAACAGAGAAGGCTTGGGTTCACTGTAAGTGTATCCTATTCCATATCCGTTAGCAACGAAACTTCCATCATAAAGGTCCCCGACAAGTCCATCGAAAAATAATTCCACCACACGTACCGAGATAGACAATCAACGGCAGGTATCCACTTATGCAAACATAACCGTCAGCTTTGGTCAGGACACATTGGTCGAAAGGATCAAGATGCGACGAACTAGTGAATGGCAACTCTGGAGACGTCAATGACCTTGGAGATACGCTCCTAGATAAAAGGCATATCCGTTAGCATAACGAGATCAAGCGTGACTAGTTATGTAGGACGTGCAACAGAGCACCGCAGACTAACCTTGGTTTCCTCGGAGAACTGAACCATATTGCCGGTTTAGACTTGCACAAAGGCTGTGATAATAAACACGAGAATTTCCCTGCTGTTGATGTCCGTAAACTTGAGATTGGGAAAGGCGGAAGGGTTGACGGAGTGACGGAGTGACGGGAAAGACGGAGGAGGTGAAGCTCAAAGTTTTCCGGGGCTAAAGTTGGATCAGTAAAAGCTCCGCCGATAACCTGGAGTCCGAGTCTCCAGCGATCATCCTTCCAGCCCTTGTGCTCCCAGTACCTTCATTGACCTCTCAACATATCCTGACTACCCAATTCTTTCTTGTCAACTTGTAGTCTCCTTCTAGCTGATTCAAACGCCTCCCCCATCTTTCTGTTCCTGTTCATTCGCTTTCATCCAGTCGAGGGGGCTCTTCAAGAGTAATACCTAGGCGCTATGTCCGGCGCAAGGCATTGGTAAGTGCTTCTCTTCACTCCATCTGGATATACATCCTCATAATGCCGGTACTTACAATTGTTGGAATAGGGAGCAAGACAAAGAGGCCACCGTCTACATCGGAAACCTCGATGAACGGGTCACAGATAGCCTGGTATGGGAGCTGATGCTGCAGGCCGGGCGCATCGTTAACGTTCACCTACCCAAAGATCGAGTCACACAGTCGCATCAAGGCTACGGATTCGTGGAATTCATCAGCGAGGAAGATGCTGAATACGCGTCGCGAATCATGAACGGAATCCGCTTGTATGGAAAGCCCATCCGCGTCAACAAAGCATCGGCCGACAAGCAAAAGTCGGTGGAGATTGGAGCAGAGCTATTCGTCGGCAATCTTGATCCCATGGTTACGGAACAAGTTCTTTATGATACGTTCAGCCGCTTTGGAAACTTGGTCAATATTCCCAAGGTAGGATCTCTTCGTCCCTGCTATAGGAGTGTCATGCGGCACCGTGGCTTTCGAGTAATTTACTAACAATTGCTGCTACATAGATTGCGCGAGATGATAACAATCTGTCAAAGGGCTATGGATTTGTGTCTTTTGCCGACTTCGAGTCTTCAGACGCGGCCATAACCAACATGAACGGGCAATATCTCATGAACAAGCAGGTCTCCGTGCAATACGCCTATAAGAAGGATGGGAAAGGTGAACGCCACGGTGATGAAGCAGAACGAATGCTGGCAGCACAGGCTCGCAAACATAACGTGCGCCCGCCGACCCAGCCGCTACCTCCTCAATTCTCCAACCCAGGGACACCTATGGTGCCTGCTGCGATGGCCAATGGTGACAGCTCTCGGCCAATGAGTACTAATCCACCGGACCTTAATATGGGCAGAGGCATGGCTCCTCCGAATGTACCGTTCCAAAACGTACCTCCTCCACAAGCAAGCCGACCTGTTCCACCTCCTGCTTCTCTGGCGAACCCACCCCCCGGTTTACCAGCACGGCCGCCGCCTTCTCAGGCCGGATATGGGGGGCCGCAGTCTTTCCTCCCACCGGGATTCAATGGTGCTGGTCAACAACCTCCCTTCCCTCAAGCAGCACCTCCGCCAGGCTTCGCTCCCCCAGGGTTCGGTTCACCGGCAGGAACTCCTGGTCCTCCACCTCCGTTGCCCCCGGGATTCCAGCAACCTGGCTATGGGCGCGGGCGCTGAGCATCCTAGGTCAATTACCTTGGCTTGAACCGAAGACGAGGTGGTACTTAAAAGAACAATTCCATCATTGTCAACCATTACTTGGATCGTCGGATGATAAATACTCGACTTGATGTAACGACCCACAACCGAGTAGCTGTTAATGCCCTACGGAAGAATACAAACCGCGCCCGATAATGAACGGCTCAAGATGCCTCAACTCACGGGATAAAACTGACATATCCGCTTGTTACACATTGCAAGATTGACATGCCAATCAGCATTAACGTTCAACAAGGAGGAATGTGTCTGAATAATCAAACCTGATGTCCACAGTTCTCGATATCTCATTTATGCTGAGTGGTAGCAATGAATACAAAAATTGAAACACTACAGCATTCCAGATGCCCCATGTATGGTAACTGAGAGTTAGTTGCCAGCAGTGATCCACGAAGTCATGAATTAGAGTTGAACACAAGATATCAAGTCAATCTTCAAGCAGGGAGGCCAACACTAAATTTCGACGGCAATAGTAAACATACTCTACACGCTGCAAAGGAGTCTTGTTGATATTATTCAGTAAAGGGAAGGGTATAAGTAGAGGAGAGTCTGCTGGTGAGAAGCATATGTCAAAGGAAAATAGGAAAAAGAACGAGGGCAAAGTGAAACCAAGCGACTGTGATGCAAATGTCATCAAGAAAACGACACGAACTTTGGGTCCCTAGGTCGGCCATCAGGACCGATATTGTTTTTGGAAAAGCGCTGCTCCATGTAGATCCGACGACCTTCGTTGAAATCCACTCTTCGCCGTTTCATGATCCGTAAGATTTCACGTTTGGCCTGATCATCCAAGCCCGCCCTGGTGTCACCCTCGGCAATATTGGCGGAGATATCAAACTCGGATGAGACCAGACCAGCTTCCACATCGCCAGCAAACGTCGAGGGGAGACGATCGTAAATGTAGTCGGGAACGGGCAGTAGATGTAGCCATCGGGACCGGGTGAGGTAGAGCGCTAAAGGCAGGTCAGGAAGGAAGGCTTGGATGACTTGCAAGATTGAGAGGCTGGAAGCTTCACATACCTGTGCCACACACAACAACCGATATGGTGAGGAAGTAGAGAAGGTAGTAAGCCATGGTCAACGAGGGTTACCAGGCGCTGCTAAACAGCAGCGGGGATTAGGCTAGATAGGTAGATGAAAGCGTAGCGCAGCGGGGAGTCAGGCTTCAATTCCCCTAGAGCGACAAGAATAAGACCATTCACAGGGATAAGCGATATACAGTATTCGAGTCTGGCCGGCGTTTTGCCAGAGCCTGCTACTTAGGAGGCATTTAGACAACAATGATAGACAGTCGGGTCATACCTAAGTGTACGCATATGGAAGAGCGCGGAAGGTGTAAGTGGGTCGAGGGCGCGGACGCGGCTGGAACGACAGGCGGCGGCCCCCGTTCTCAGGCAGCACTCACGGGCATCTAACGAACCGCCTTACCAAATGGGTCTATTCCCAAAGCGGCCCGCTTAGCGAGGCTCTCAGCGTTGGAATTCTTGGCGCTTGCACACACAACTGAAACCTTCTAAGGGCTAGATATTAAGTCGTAGCTGGTATATACCGAACGGACTTGCGACGATTTGGAACTGTCCTCATCCCCCACCCAAGCTTCGAAAGAGACATTCACAATGGCCGCCAACGTTTCCAGCGACCTCATCTGGCAGCTCACCCGTACGTCACTAGCACCTTCCTACGCATATTTTATCCCAATGGAAACGCTAGGAGCCGTTTCGCGCCTCGTCTTCTCCGGCTAATGTTACGACTACCTCAACAGGCACCCAGAATGCTTATCTGGTCAAGCGTAACAGCGGCGGTGGTTCTCAGTTCTCCCGTGACCCCCTGAACCTGCAGAACAAGCACTCTTTCAAGGTACGGACCCTGGACATAAGGTCTGGGTTATGTTTTCGTGCTAATGTCGAATCACCTGTTTAGTACGCCGGCTATGCCAACACCAAGGTACTTTACCCGCGCTTCATGTCATAGAGATTTTTTCCGTTGGGGATTGGATGTTTAACTCTGCAATTACAGGCGGTTGGTGTCCAGGCCACCGAGAACGGCGGTGTTGCTGTCATCACCAAGAAGCCCAGCAACCCCCAGCAGCCTGCCAAGAACGTCGTTACCGTGACCTACGGCCCTAACGCCTCCACCCGCAAGTAAGTCGATATGAGCAGTTGGCGTGCTGTGATTTCTGTGAGGGAGGCGCGACAGTTTGCTGATACTGCTCTCGCATAGGATCTACAAGGGTGTTGCCGACAAGACTGCCAAGAACGGCTACCGTGCTGATGTCCGTGAGGATGCCGTCGCCCGTGTCAGCGCCATCCGTCGCTCCCAGAAGGCTAAGAAGGAGACTCCCGCCCAGAAGCCCCGTGGTGCTAAGGCCAGAAAGGCCGAGGAGAAGTCGGAGTAAATGCCAACTATCTCTTTTCGGGAAGGGCCAGGAGGCATGATGTCATGAGAGCTGGTTGGGATGATCGACCAGAAAAGCGCCGTGCTGGCCAAGGGCGGTAAACATCTATGTAATTTAGCAATACTGCTACCAGGGGGGGCATTGTTCTCCGGCCAGGCCATTCAGAATGGAAACCAAAAAAAAAAATCTTGGGAAATTCAACAACAACAACAACAAAATGAATGGGGAAATGGAAGAATTACCATCTTCAATTTTGAACACAAGTGGTAACAATCGGACTGACGGGAAAACAATCAGCCTTCCGCTTGCAACTGCCTGTGATGTCCCCTGGCCATATTTTGGTAGACTGTTTATTGCCGCCTGTCGGGCCGAAGTAGAATGTAGAACCGATGTCGTAAGCACGTATCTAACCGCAAAGTTACCGTGAGACAAGTTTGATATCCGCCTTTTCCCGAAACCTTGATGGAATCCCCGGTCAAACCGGTATATTCCTTCGTGTGGACTCTGGAACGAAGGAGTCGACGAGAATTGCCGGAATCTGGGGCGGCGATTTATGGGGGAGGACTACATCCGAGGGATGAATCTGAACGACTCCAGAAGTGACTAAGCAACCGTGAACCGGAAGCAACAACCCGCTCTCAAGGCAAAGATAGAATGTCCGGACTACGGAGGAAAGATTTGGCGTGTGCCTGATGACTTTGTTCCACATGGACCCGGGGAAGGTTTGTAATGGTAGTGATGAGGTGCTTTGGCCTTGATTAAGCACAAGTCAGCTTGCGGGAACTACATGCTTGATGGTGAAGTATATCATGTACTACTGGATGGAGCATAATTAGGGGATGGGTTCCGTAGAAATGAGTAATAACTCCACTTGACTTGATGCCCGCTGGGGTGTATGTAACTATGTACATATATGCCTTCCTGACTTGCCGAGTGTACGACTAAAGGCGACTGGATGTTTGGGGAACAATGGTATTGGGGAGGGGCCCGGGCACCCTTTGGGGGACACCCGCGGATGGGCTGGATCTCGGTCACTGGAGACATAGCCCAGTGGTCCAGTGGTCTAGTTAGCAAGACAGCTTCATGGTTAACCCCACATGTGATCCTCCGTCCGGTTTCCGTAGTATATAATGGTCCTGGAAGCTTCTCCCTCTGTCGATGCGAATTGAGAAATAACTTGCCCATTAACATATTCCTTATCTATCTATTCATTGTTTCTTGCCCATTATCATCTCTCTCTCTCTCTCTCTCTCTCTCTCTCTCTCTCTCTCTCTCTCTTTCCTCTCCGGAAGAAAATACTATCAGTAAGTATGATATGAGCCTAGGATTGAGCCAGTGATCCCCCGATCCTTCCTAATCCCTGTGCTGCCACTTGCCCCGACCTGTTCACCGTGACCGTACCACCACCACCACCACCAGCTGCAGCAACACCACCCCGCCCCCTCCTCAAACTAAACCCCTCCCTTTCCAATTCCACCCCCTCTTCCCCTCCCTCCCCCTGTTATTTCGTTTATTTTTTTTTTTTATCATCTGGGTGTTCCCCCCCCTCCTCCCTACTAGTTCCTTCCCAAACTTCTTCTCCTCTTTCACTCTCAAACATCTCTCTCTCCCTTTTGTTTGATACCGACACTAATCTTGCGTGCTCCTCTTCACCTTTGTGTATAGATTTGTCACAATTACCATAAGAGAAGTTCTCAGAAATCACAATGGTTAAAGCGGGTGAGTGGTCTTCACGGCGCCTGCATTTTGACCCCGCTTTCTAAAACGAGAACGACCCCGGACTAAATCCATTTCGACAGCTGTTCTTGGAGCATCTGGTGGCATTGGCCAGGTACGTGCCCCTCATTTGCTCCTACCAGAACTGCAGCCCGCGATGCAGGCCTGTTACTTTCTTTTAACTTTTACTGACTGCCCATGTGCTTCTGATCAATTAGCCTCTGTCTCTCCTGCTTAAGACAAGCCCCCTGGTGGACGACCTCGCGCTCTACGATGTTGTGAACACCCCCGGTGTCGCTGCCGACCTTTCTCACATCTCCTCTGTTGCTGTATGTGTGACCGTGTCACAACCCCCTCCCTATCTCCACCAAACAATCTGGCTTTACCTCTGACATTGTCGATAGAAAATTTCCGGATTTCTGCCTAAGGATGATGGACTGAAGCACGCCTTGACCGGTGCTGACATTGTTGTCATCCCTGCTGGGATTCCCCGTGAGTGAACCACCTCTCATATTCCGAGGTGCTTCTGACTGACAAAGTTGCCGTAAATAGGCAAGCCTGGAATGACTCGTGATGATCTGTTCAAGATCAACGCCGGTATTGTGCGCGACCTGGTCAAGGGCATCGCCGAGTACTGCCCCAAGGCATTTGTTTTGATCATCTCCAACCCTGTCAATTCGACTGTTCCTATCGCCGCAGAGGTCCTCAAGGCCGCTGGCGTCTTTGACCCTAAGCGTCTCTTTGGTGTTACCACTCTGGATGTTGTCCGCGCGGAGACCTTTGTCCAGGAATACTCAGGCCACAAGGACCCATCTGCTGTGCGCATCCCAGTTGTCGGTGGCCACTCGGGAGAGACTATTGTTCCCCTCTTCAGCAAGGCAGCCCCCGCTTTCCAGATCCCCGCAGACAAGTACGATGCGCTCGTCAACCGTAAGTGAACTGCGCAGACTCTTAGCGATTGAAATGTTTACTGAACTATATGCAGGCGTTCAGTTCGGTGGAGATGAGGTTGTCAAGGCCAAGGATGGTGCCGGCTCCGCGACCCTGTCGATGGCCTACGCTGGCTTCAGGTTTGAGTCCCTCATTTACAAACTTTTGGTGTCAGCGCTAACCTCATATTAAGATTTGCTCAGAGCGTTATCAAGGCTTCTCAAGGCCAGTCTGGTATCGTCGAGCCTACCTTTGTCTATCTGCCTGGTGTCACTGGCGGTGACGAGATTACCAAGGCCACCGGCCTGGACTTCTTCTCTACCCTTGTAGAACTTGGCGTAAGTCATTCATCACATCATATTTGAATATCGGACATCACTCTGACTAGATAAAAACAGACCAACGGAGCTGAGAAGGCCATCAATGTTCTTGAGGGCGTGACCGAGCAGGAACAGAAGCTCATCAAGACCTGCACCGAGGGCTTGAAGGGCAACATCGAAAAGGGAATCGAATTCATCAAGAACCCTCCACCAAAGTAAACGCGCCCACCCCAGTCCCTGAGTCACAGGATTCCCAATCATCAATAAGTGATATGCCAATATCGCACTTCTTTACCACCGGGGAGATATCTTTCGGTGGTTGCATCACAAGTTCACGGACATGGAAGGAGCCCTGCTAATCATTGTTATCCTGGGGAGATAGGCTTTGAATTATGTGACTCTGCAGATGACGGGCGTTGGTCGATGGATTGCTCTGGCTCAGGATTTATGACTTCGAGATACGAGTGACCTGTTTAAATGATAAAACCTTGTATTCTTCATGCCCGCACTTGAATGTAGGATTATCCGGCAATCCGTTGATGAGAATTGCAGCTCCAGCAGAGATCCCTGGATTGCTGCATGTCATTGCCATCCAAGCCCTCCTGTGATGAACGCATATTGTACGGTTGGCTGCCTGGATAAGGCTCAAAGCCGCCTATGTATGAGCGGCTTCAGGGCTTGGGGTTGACGGTTTTAATTTGAAAGGTTGCACCTGGAAGCTCTGTAGATTCCGCCTGGACAGTGGTTGTAATACCGAGGTTTGATAGAGCACCGCGAATAACGCCGCATGGAAACCATAGATACTATGATATACCGCAAGTCGTTAGATCATGTAAGGCTGACCTTTAGGAAGAATGTATCCTTTAGGACAAACGTACCGCTTGAGCCATAGACACCGCCTCGCTTCGCACAGATGTACTCATCCTTGCAAATGGTCGAAATGAGTTGTCAGTCAAGACATACACGCCCTGACAGTGCACGTATTAGCCTCCCCAAAAAGCCAACCAGGGCACTTCAGAGGGATTTTAGAGCGCATTTGGTTCTGCCTACCCGGTGATTCGTTTTCAGGTTATCCACCTGCTTCTTAAATAGTATCGTCCACAAGTCCTTGCACAAAAACTTTATGACATCCAGGTTATCTGCGAATCGTGGGCGATCGCGGGAGAATCTGCTCCGGTGGACAACAGATACGCGTTAGCTGCGGGACTTCGATCAATAGCACACCTGCGAGTCTGTCGGTGATCCTGTTTCACTGATGCGCACTCTTGCGGCAGATAGTTGCATAACTTGGACGACCGAAAAGACGTCGCAAACTCAAATAGCGGGGTTTCAAGCGTACCGTTCAGCCAACCCTTGTCCAACCCTGTAACCTAGAGATTCAAGGCGAAAGAATGTAGTTTCCCGGATTTCTTCATCATCTGGTAGCTTATCTTCTGAAGCAAGTTCCTTCGCTAAACGCTCCGCCATAGGGACGAGCTCTATGAGGAGGAAATCAAGGCATGAGGCACCCAGGAGCCGCGCGTGTGGATCTGAAGCATTGAGGGATGAAGCCGGTGCATCCAACGACATTGTAAAAGGTGTTACGGTGGCCACGTTTGTGGGGGAGCCTGATTATCGTGAGATGGTCTGGATGACTCGAATAAAGTGAACTCGGCGAATTTGTGATAGCAGATAACTGTTGTACCCTGTTGTTTTGCGGAGATTATGCGGCTCGGAGTAGGCCAGCCAAGCATGGTGACCGCCGACATATCGCAAGCTCCGACGGAGCGGCCCCTATCTACTTACGAAGTACCTTCCAATTAGTTATGCCGACATGCCCCCTTACTCTGATGAATAAGCCCGCATAACGAGTGCTTTTCTTCTGCAATGAAGCACTAGGATTCAACGCAGCGGATTATTTACGAACGAGACTTTTGGGCTCCCCAAACTACGTAGGGATCCCCGTAAGCGACGTTGTGAGACCGATAGATATGGCTTTTTTTCTTGTTTTGCTTTTGGTGAAACGAATATTGGATCTAAATGTTCGTTGGCCATCGAAGTTGAAAGAACATTGTTTCCCTATTATGCTTTGTCCAATGCTCCCAATGAATTCGCGTAGTGGATATACCCATGAAACCGAATGCGCCCAACACCATGCAAGTATGCTTCAATAACTGCGTGCATCATAACCACCGGCATGACTAAGAAAATCAGAACTAGGCTGGCTGGGTACTTGGATGTCTCCGTCAACATAGCCACCGCTGTAAGGGTTGCAAAAATCCTGCTGAGACGAGGGCCGGTTCATCTGATTAAACGCTGGCCGCTTTACAGGTCTGACCGGAGTGTCATCCTCCTCATCACTTCCTGTAAGGTCGATCACCTGGGCAGCATTACGCTTGTTTGTCGACAAATAAGCTGCAGATGACGTTGCTGAGGGTTCTCGGGACTGAGTAGGTGTTTGGTGTACGTAGAGAGATGTAGGTGGGAATGACTCTCGCTTGATAGGCGTAACCCCGGGTTCCCGTATTTCGATCAACTCATCGTCATCATCTGTCGCCGGAGTAAATCCGCCCACTTTGGCAGAGTCTGCCTGGTTGGGGCTAGACCATTGACCATCTGGCTCTATGATAACTTGTTCGACATCAAGAGAAGTTGAACGAAGTATATCATCGACGTACCTAAGTAATAAAATGTCACTAACTGCACAAAGATTCGAGCCAAGAGATTATGTCTTACTGGTCAATCTGCAACGATTCAAAACTCGTCGCTTTAGAACAGACAGGACACGACCAAGTTGGGGCCTGTTCCTGGAGTTGCAAAAACGAGGATGCATCGAAACATTGATTGTGCGTGCAAATTACAGAACGACAGGGAACCTCTATTCGGAGCGTTGATAAAGGGCACTTGAGCGACATAACACTGGACGTGGCGACAATATCTGAATCACCAGCTTTATTCCTCACTGTAAAGCATTAGCAATGACCCTGTCAATGATAGTTCCGGGCGCGTACTTTCTCGCAAGACCTGCTCCTTCGAAATTGTCTTTCTCCGTTTCAATTCGGCAACAAGCTCTTCGACCGGATGTCGCTGGACAAGATTGACCAAAACAAAAAAGCGCTAAACTTTGTTAGCTAAGCTCCTTATGGTAGGGCCCCGAATTAGGGGCCAGCGAGTATCATGCTGTGAAGGGGTGAACGGGGGTCCTATACTTGCCTTTTGCGTAAGGGCGTATGTCATGACAATATTATTCGGGTAGCCTGGTTTCTTGCGAATATATTGTGTTACATCTGCTGGCCTTGTTGTACCGGGTTTATTTTTCAAGCCCCTTAGGTTGGCTTTCACTTCATCCAGGTTGGCTTTTAGTTCAACTTGGTGAGGAAATGCGATGTCAGATTTGGTATACTGATTAAGACCCGTGTCTGCAGCACAATACACCATCACCCGAATATTGGGATCCGCCTGTAGCCTAGTCGCTACGGTTGGTGTAAGAATAACTTTGAGTTCCACACTGTCCCTAGTTTGTTCGCGTACTGGAAGGATTATTAGATGTGAACTGTCATCGAAATAGGAATTGACTGCCAGTGTCCCACCTTTGCATTCCGAGGCAGAAGTCAATGGCTCTATGATGGTATAGAATGGGCTGTCTTTGAAAGTTAAACGACCTGTATGAAAGTCAGAAACCATCCCGGCCTCAGAGCAAACGAACATATAAGTGGGTACCAGATGTGTGTCCATGCGATGGCATTGGTATGCTCAAAGGTGATGGTCTATGCTGCGTGAGCAAAGGTTGATTGACAGTATGTGGTTGATAGTGTTGGCTGGAGAATGCTTGCGTGGTTGGAGACGTAGGCATTGGCCGACGTGCCGTGGCATAGATGAATTTCCTCAGGTCATCATACTGTTCAACATGGCCTCCTTGGTTGAGTCTCTCAATGTCTATAGTGATTCAATAAGAGTTAACAACTTCGTAAATATTATTTTTGGACGAGGCCTAGAAAACATAAGCCATTATAAAACAAGGTACAACTTACAGTCAATGATCCGTAGCTGCAATGAAGCTTTCACTCCTGAGACAGCAAGCCCTTCGTTCCTGAGGATATCCTTGAGCTGCGCGTTGGTCAATGTCTTGACTAGGGCAACCAGGCTTTGTGTGTCCGGTAATTGACCAGTAGAGGCCATGACTAGGGTTTAGAAAGAATGCTAGCCAGTGACTAAATGAGCATGCAGGCGTTATCTCAGGATGAAAGATGGCTCAAGACAGTTGCGCTATGCTGAACAACGCTGTTCAAAGACATCTCAATACTCCAGGAAGTTGAACAGATGGAGATGGGGGAATGTAGTTTCTCAAGTCCTGATTTGACGGGATATTTGAGGCCGTCAAAGGATAACAAGAAAAGGCACTGAGTGAGCTAGATGCTAATGACAACCTATACGATCGACCAGGCCGGCGGCGATTGCGGAGGTGAGAAGAGCCTCTCAATGTGATGACATAAGATTATCCACCGCGCTTATGTTACAAAGTCCCCTCCCAAGAAAAAAAAAGTGGTGGAACAAAAAAAAAAGGCAAACCGGCAAATAGAGGCGGCGAATCTTGCAAAAAACTTTGCACTACACACGCTTGATCTCTGGATGAAGATTCCAGATTCCACATAGTATCCATCATCAACACCGCTACATTTGCCTTCTACATATTTTACCTGACCCATAATCTCGTTGGCCGTTCCGGTTCTGTTGACGAGCACCATGGCAAAGAGCGTCCGGGCGAGTGTTACCAAGCGCAATAGAGCTAAACTCCGAGCCACAGTCTTCGGACCAGCTGTTGATGCAAGGACCGAAAGACTTTCTGCGAAGCTGCAAGAGCTAGCTTCTCAGCCTCGGCCGAACGAGGAGAAGTCAAGCATGGAACTGGATGATGCAACCACAAGTATGTGAAAGTTCCTCGAGATATTCCAACCACAGCTGACGCGTTATGTGCAACTCAGACAACAACAGTGACAAAGAAGCTAGCAACGCATTGAATTCCACTGGAGGTAAGCTAGGTGCAATCGGGTTTTTTTTTTCGATTTTGTTATTGTTTCTGCCAATCATTTCATGCCAGCGCCCCCTGCTAACCTAGCTCTGTCACAGATATGGATATCGATCAAGGAACTGCTAAGGGTGGCCGTGCTCACACCAGGAAGTCGGGACGAATTCAGAAACGTCATAAGAAAGCCCGCTCGTCCATCGTTTTCCGTCCTCATCCATCAAAGGTCAAAGGAAATACTAAGAGACGGTGAAACGCGTGGCGTGTTTTGCTTCATTTATGGTGAAATAGTCGGGCCTCTGTTCAATTATGGAGTTTGGCGTTCTGTGGGAGAGGTGGCCATATAACTACCACTGTCTTGGTTGTTTCTGCTTCCCTGTGGCATTTTAGGAAAGGAAGACCGGACCGAAGTCGAGCGATATCATCTGTGGATGCTTTCACGCATCTAATCCCCTGTATCTCAGCCGTAGAAAGTTTATATGAACATAGTCTTAGCTTCGTCAAGGCCAATTAGTATATGGCTACCATTTATCTCGAAGCGGGTGCTCAAGACTTCCGCTGAAGACCTCAAGGAAACATCATCTGCCATGCACGAGCGTGATACAAACCTTGTATGCTAAAGCTGTAAAGCATCAGCAGATGCAGTGTTAGAACAAAGTAGCGCGGCCTCATTAATGTCCGTGAATTACCCACTATGAAGTGCTATCTAGATGCCCGATAATAACCCCACAAGTCCCAATATAGTAGGCGGTATATGGTATCAATATAGACGACTGCCCCTTTGGACGACGGCAATTACGACTAGTAGTCATAGCATAAACTGAATGCCGCACCTCATATGAAGTTGTGACCTCGGATGTCTGGTTTTGGGTTGTCGCAGGCTATTCAGAGGAGAATAGACACTCAATGGCCATCCTACCACGAAGTTGGGCGGTCATCATCGCCAATGTATTAACCCCCTTAGCAGTCTTAGTATTTTCGTCTGGGTTTTTCCCTTATAAGCCATTGATACCAGGACTTGCAAGATTTGAAGACGGCGGCAACCACACTGCAACTCCAAAGGCTTTTGACAAGGTCATTTTCATGGTCATCGATGCTCTAAGGAGGTATGAATGTTTCGAAGTGCTCCCGGCTTTTCGTGCCTCCAGCTGAATTTACTCAGTGACTTTGTCTACTCTAATAATTCCGGGTTTCTATTCACCCAAAGGTCAGCAATAGTAAATCTCAAATGAGGTGCTGTCTGTCTAACCTATGTTCCTATAGCCTGATTCGATCAGGAGCTGCACTGCCATTTACTGCTTATGCTAGTTCTCCAACTGTTACAATGCCTCGTCTCAAGGCAATAACAACTGGCTCAAAACCATCTTTTCTGGATGTAATCCTGAATATTGCCGAGTCCGATACTTCATCGACTCTAGCATATCAAGATACTTGGTTGGCACAGTTGAAGGCAAATGGAGGCCAGCTTGTCATGTATGGTGATGACACTTGGCTCAAACTGTTTCCCGGGATGTTTGAAAGAGCAGACGGTACTACAAGTTTCTTTGTGTCGGTCAGTAGATGCCAACGGGCTTCGAATTGGTGCATCCAATGGGAGAGCTAAGCTAGTTCTCGCAGGACTTCATCGAAGTGGACAATAACGTAACTCGTCACGTCTCTACTGAGCTTTCCCGTGACGACTGGTCAGCATTCATCATGCATTACCTTGGATTAGATCACATTGGACATAAAGCCGGTCCTCAGAGGTAAGGGACCAGCCAGCCTTTGGCTTCGGGGTGGGCTAACAAGTATTACATAGCCCTTACATGACAACAAAGCAACAGGAGATGGACTCCATTGTTGCCAATATATATACCAGCATGGAGCAGCAACAACATTTGCAGTCCACTCTTTTTGTCTTATGTGGTGACCATGGGATGAACGATGCCGGAAATCATGGCGGCTCATCCGTGGGTGAGACATCGCCCGCATTGCTCTTTATTTCTCCTAAGTTTCAAGCCTTGGATATCCTCAGACAGTCTCCGACAGACTCGCACAGCGACTTCCAGTATTACCGAACCGTTGATCAAACAGACATAACTCCAACTCTGGCAGGGCTTTTAGGCTTACCGATACCATTGAATAGTCTGGGTGTATTTATCCCAGAACTTCTCGACTTGTGGGAAACGAGTATGTGCACACCTTCCTTGCTAGTGCGTGCAAATGTACAGCATACTTATGAATAGCCGGTTCAGGATCGCAAAGAATTGACGTGTTACTCTCAAATTCCCGACAGATATTGAGAAAGATGACGGAGATGTTTCCTAACCGCAGTTTCGATATCAACTCGATGAATATCGCCTGCGATAGCGGGCCTTTAGTCGGCGTTGATCTGGCGCTCTGTGCATGGTTTCGGGTCAATATCTTGCTTCAAAACTCCGGCGGAGCCGACAAAAATGACCTTTATTCCGAGCTTGAGTCAGCCTTGTTTGTGTTCTTGAAACATGCACAGGAGGTAATTCGTAGCGCAGCTAGCGACTACGATCTCAGAAATCTTCTTCTGGGCTTAGCCATCACTTCTTTCGTTGTCCTGCTTCCTCTCCCTACGATTTATACTCTGCTCTGTAAGTCTTGGTGTGCTGGGGCATTCTTTGCACTGTGTCTCCTAGGCTACGGTGGCATGATGTTCGCTAGTAGCTATGTTGAGGAAGAGCAACAATTTTGGAATTGGATGTTTACTGCATGGGTATTTTGCCTACATGTAAGATCATCCATTCTTCCACGTTGCTCCATGCCCTCCCAGGAGAGGAATACAAGATTCTATCGCCTATATGATTTGAGTTATTCCAACTTTGGTGCGTTGGCGCTGCTGCTATCACATAGGGTTCTGAGGCGCTGGAACCAAACTGGTCAGAAATTTGCTACTGAACCAGACATCGCTCGGACATTTTTCCCTTCCCATCGGCTAATACTCTGGTTTCTCGTTATCTTAACATATGCCAACACTTGTAGGCATCTCTTAGCCCACCGCCTATCAAAGCTTTGGCAGCTATGTTGTGTCACAATGGCATTGAGCGCACTTTTGTTGAAGCTGTCATATGTGGCATCAGATTCCCCTGAACTTCTCCCTGAAGCTTTGCTTGTCCTTTGGAAGAGGGTGTTCGATGGAGGGTCTACTGTCCTCTTTACGCGGCTGGTCGTAATCGGGATTATGTTTCTCATTCCATTATCAATGTGTATCAGAAACACCCCGCAACTGCGTGAGACGAGAGGCAAGTCGAGATCAATCGCGCCTCGGATATCGGCTAACATTTAACAGTGGTCCCGAGTACCGTCTTCCATGACGCCCTCACCCTTTTCTTGGTAACTCAATCACGAGCTACGAACATTCCGATATTTCTAATACTCAGGGCCCATGCAAATATACTTGCTACGATGAATCTTTCTGCCCTCGAGCTAGCTATCACATCTTTGATCGCGCAGTATATGACCTTCTTCGCATTTGGAGGTTCGAATTCAATAGCCACAGTCGACCTTTCCAATGCATATAATGGCATCGGCACCTACAATGTCGTCTTGGTTGGGATCTTAACATTTATAAGTAATTGGGCAGGGCCAATATGGTGGGTATCAGCTGCTCAGGCTCTCCGGCTAAACCAGGCTAGGCATGAAAGAGAGAGTCACATGGCTGTTCTCACATTCCACATGGCAGCCACATTAATGTCGGTTATGGCTGCATGCACGATCCTGAGGTCGCATCTTTTCATCTGGACGGTCTTCTCTCCCAAGTACCTCTATGCAATGGCGTGGGCCATCCTCAACCACTTGGCCGTTAACTTGCTTGGCGAGGTCTTGCATCTAATATCATCCAAACTGGCGAACCATTCAGCAGTGGAGTTGTTATAGTATGAAAGCAGATGGAGGGATTCTACTGAGCCGAAGCCGAAAGATAGGAATACTGCATACATAGGTTATGCTCTTTAGGATGTATATCTACTAGCTACCGTTCAAGACATGTCAGCGAGAGCCGCTATTTGCACCTATAGAAGGCTATCAAATAGATCATCGATGGCATCCTTTTTCCGCTTCTTCTTTCGCATGCTTTTCTTTTTTGAGCCTACGGTGCTTTCTGGAGCCTTTAGAGACACCCCATCATGGGCTCGACGTGAAATCTCCGGAACTTGAGTCCCAGATAGCAGCGTTGGTGTTGAAGAGCCTTCAGGGCGACAGAGGATGACTCCCATATCCTCTCTTCGTTGCGCATCGGTGCCATAGATGGGGCCAGTAGAAGCCTTTTCTGTTTGTGATGACAATCTCAGCTCCTTATCGATCCCTGTGGCTTTTGCCAAACGGGCAAGGGTGGCAATCAAGACTGTCCCCAGAGTAGAAAACTGTCCATCGGCAACAACTGCGGAGAATGCTCTGGATATTAAATCAGCAAGTATCCTCGGCGATGTCGCATGAAGCGAGGTTATTTAAATATTGTCTGTTAATCGTTCTCCTAACTTACTGATAGCACTTCGGCATAAGATATGTCACCAAATGATGTCTATGTTGATCAGCAGGAGACTCATCACTGCCAAATGGCTGCCGACCGTCGAGAGATCTGGCGAGCTTCAAGGTAACTCGTTTCAGGATCGCCAACCATTTCCACCACTTAGTCCCTCGATGTTGATTCTTATTTCGATGAAATATCAAATGAAGTATAGAATGCACCGCATAAATTCTATCCACATCAATATTCATCCTCTGCCGCAACAACGAGAAGACCCTGCCGAGTTACTAATTAGCCTGGACGTGAGTTGGGCGGTCCTGCGTTGTGTCAAACGGGGGTTTTGTTGCACAAGGTGAGGGAAACGCAACAAGTAAATGTAGCGCTTTGAATTGTGTAATAATAGACTTTGGTCTCGGAGCCTACTTGACTGTGTAGACTTCCCGACCTGTGGGTTAAGACTGGTGAATATGAACGACGATGGATATCGAAATATATGAGAGTAGCCGCCGTTAGGGATTAAATTACTTAGTCCTTGGAACCTTGCCGAGAGTCGACAGGTCTAGCTCCTTCGGGGAGAATACCCGAGTACCGACCTCCTAGACTATGTAGCAGCATTCAAATGTACTCCATTATCCCCGCTTCACCTATAGCGCCCCTGGATTACAGTGACCTCGTGTGAGGCCTAGAACGCAATTTTCACCGCCACATCGGGAAAACGAGAAGGCCATGCAACGAAGAAGATTTGATTCTTCTGGATGTATTTAAAGGCACAGATTACCAAACATCTGAAGGATCAATGAACATTAGGAGCAGGGCACCGAAATCTCACAGAGAAAGGGTTCCAACATTTAGACACAATTCGAGACACCGTACCAAGCCAACCAGGGCCATAAGGTTTTCTCCCATGGGTCAAATGCTGGCCGTCGCTCCAATCGAGCGCTGGTATTCGACATAAGTAGATCAAACAAGCTGAAAACATAAACGGGGAAGATCTAACTTCAAAGGGTGGGATAGCGATTGGTAGGAGTTGACTTTTACCAGTACGCTTTCCAGGGTCGCAAGCGTAGGCACGGCTATGTAGGCAATTTTCCTTGGTTATTTCCCTAGATTAGATGAGAGTCCAGCTGACCAGAAGCAGCCCTTGAGTATAGTGAGTTGAAGGGCTTAGGGTCCGCTTTCGTGCATTGATTCGTGCCACATCTTCATACCAGGATAAGTACAGGGGCCACTCCTGAGACCATTACCGACACCGTAGGGACGTCTTGGTGCGAATGTTCGGACATATACTACTTCGCGCTCGGCTGCAGTGGTTCCACGATCGAATTGAGAACGGCGACGGCGCTGCTCGTCACGGTACTGCTGACCGACGCGCGGAGCAAATAGTCCTGAGAAATGCTGATAAGTGTAGTTCTTCCAAGGCACGCAGATATGTGCTCTTACCAACATGTTCCGCATTTTCAATGCTGCGACGCATTTTGGAAGGGTTGTCTGGTCCAGGAAAGCGATCCTCGGTCCCAGCAAGAGGGCCTGTGCCGGTCTGAAAAATCTGCGAGAATAAGCTTCATCTCTAAATTTACGTCGACTGAATGGCAGGGATGATATGGACCTTTGGTCGAAATGATGGATGTTCCAGCATGACGGAACTATTACGGAACTTTTGCACCAAGCAATCTTTTCCTTGTATAGCTGACCTGTGGTTTTAGATAATCCATAGTCTGCTAGGGATAAGCGAGTACGAACTTGCATAAGACACTTCAGCCACCTTGTCACTGTTGAAACAATTCCTGTACATGCGTTAAAACAATGGACATATGGTATTTCCTTCAGGCTCGGCATACCAGGTTCGTCCCGCTCTTGCGTTGATAAACTACATGAAATCAGTGATTTCGATGAAGAGAACCAGGACGATACTAACATCAATAATATCAATCGGCTAAGGATCTGTCAGTAGTGGCTGCCGGGGTCGTTGAGAAAAACTCACATCTTCGAAATTTATAAAGGCGTACCCGACGCTGGCAGAGACAATGTCAGATACTGGAAATGGCGGCGTTCCATATATTGACAGTCATACTTGCAGTTATTTGCGAAATCTGTAGGGATGGCATGGGGGTTAGTCGGTTCAAATCGACTTGTTTGAGCTGGGATATCAACTCACCTATCCGTAAGTACATAAAGTCATATTTTCCATGGCTTGTCTCATCCACAATAGCTTTGAGCATAGCCTTCTCTTATTAGGATTTCCAAGTCTGCATATGATGACAACAGTATCCTTCCAATGGAGTTTCGCTCACCTGGTCGATTTTATTAGGGATGTTGCGGAGCATAATCTGTGAATGAAAGCGCATGTCAGTCAGCAAACAAGGGAGCATGAGCCGGTGATAATACCGTCGTTCTGACATCCAAGCCGAGACGGATTCTCTCTATATCGACTGCATTTTGGCTGCCCATGCGTAAATCAGGATAGCGGCTAAGTTCGCGGCGAGGAGAGGGGAAGATCCTTTCACCAGCCTTAGACATCCAGTCTATGAGACTAGCATGTTCACCTGGGGGCACCGTGGAACGACCGGTAGGGCTTAATTCCATGAAGGAAGCACGGCCTGGTCTAACTGAGGTCCACGATGTGGACTTTGTGAAAGAAGCCTCCTCGGCTGGAGGGAACTCCTCTCTTGAAGATGTTTCAGCCGTAAATGGCAGCTCGCACTTTCTCTCTTCTATATCTGGCCTGAAAAGAGAGATGTCTAGGATGCAATCCTTTAACAACTTTTATTAGCCACTTGGAAGCAGAGAAAATGGGTTGTCTGCGTACATCAACCGACGTCCCATTAAGGGTGGTCAAAACGTTCTCAGCATCACGCGTGTTGAAGTACTCAATATGAAATTCGCCAATATTTTCTTGCTCAGTTGGCAAGGATGTGAAAGACCTTATGTCACCGAATGTCATAGAGAGGGTTTCAAGTGAGCGAGCAACAGTGTGCTGATTGAGGTTGGGGTTTCTGCCGTCATAATAGACGGTGACAAGCAGCTGACCCTCGTAGTTAGAGGTCTGTGGCAGAAGAGAAGGCTCAACATGCTTGACATATTCTTTAGGTGCAATCGTAGAGATGTGCCATTCAGGCCTCAGGACTTTGACCTTCTCTATTGCCTTGGTCGCTTCCCGACTGTCCGTAAATGCGACATAGACCTTGCCCATGGAATTGAGTTCTGAAAGCACGGGGCCTCTGAGGGAGCTAAATTCACGACGCTGTCCAACATACAATCAGTAATGTAACTTACTTTTCACCGATCTTGATCAGGGCAGGACATTTATGTTTGTTCTTCCTCTTGAAATTGGCCACTTACATTGAAAAATCCAGCCAATGACATATAGGTAAGATTTTTCGGCACATTTTCAATAACCAGGGCTCGGCTATGGCTCTCGCTGCCGAATGTCTGGTAGTCCATGATATTCGGACGGTTCCTCGTATCAGCCTGACTATTGCCTATGACTCCATAATTCAGTGAATATCTGTCCGAGGCCTGGAGAGGGCCATTCCTAGCTTCGCATGGATCAATACCCGAGCTTGCTGTTAGATAGCCAACGCCGGGAAAGCCTCGAGACAGTGAAGTTGCCTTGCTCCTAGATAGAACGTTGTCTGCCGCGCCAATTGGTGTGAAGCTTGCTGCTGTTGGTGAAAGTTGAACACGGGTAGAAGTGTTCGTCGACACCAGAAAGGGGTCAGAGGATGATCTGGTCTTGTCACTGACGGATCTGAAACCAAGATAGTCATCGTACACTTACGTCAGGTATAACTTTCGTTTGCCAATGTCGCCCAATGGGTCACCAACATTGGAGTCAGAGCGAAGGCAGGTAGATCGCATATCCTCAGGTGAATATGCTGTAAGCTTGGTGTCAGGGGACCCATTGGCAGAGCCTAGGTCATTTGTAGAAACAGGACTGCTCAAGCTGTGGGACGTATCGTTTGGCCTCATGCTGTGAAGATGTTGATAGAATACAGTTGAATATAGGATATTTCTGTCTTATCGGGGGTGGTCTGTCTTAGAGAGCGAGCCCAGACTCACACAGTCAGTTGTGGATAAAAAGCACCTTACAGCAAACAAACCCAGGAAACCGTGATATTGAAGTAGAGGCCTCGGCCGCCTAGAAGTCTACCCGAAAAAGCAATCGAACAAAAGATAGATCCTCTGTCACGTCAAATATCGGAAGCAGAAGGAGAGGTGAGATAAGACCAACAGAACACGTCTCCAGGGGAAGATGTGGAATAGCACGTCCCACAGAGAGAGATAAACCCCAACAGCATACCGCTTCTAGAGCCTGTTTTTACACATACTGCGACGGGACTGGAACCACAACCACCATCCCCAATCTAGGCGCCAAGGGTGGAGACTGAACAGTTCACCGATTTACACTGGGTTAATAACACAGGGAAGATGCCCCTTGTATATTTCATCTTTTGTAAAAGTCACAAAACATGTGAAATACGGGTAGGTACTCGGGAGATAGTCAAGATGCAGAGAACTTGTAGTGTCATTCCATTCGAGCAAGAGGGTTGTTAAAGCACTGTATACAGTAAGAGGTTGAATCCCAGACTCAAATAAACTGCCTCGATACCAATGCCCAAAGACAGAACATGGGAGAAACCCCTCACTTAATCCTCTCGGTTGCGCAAGTGGCCCATTGTAAGATGTTTCAAGGGTTAATAATGAACCAGAGAAGGCTGGTATCAGATTGCTACTTGTTGTTCATACTTGAGAGGAACCCAAACACATCAGCAACCTTCCCTCACGGTTCGTCCATCTCTTGATAGCTTGTTACGAAGGGGCTTGGAATACTCAGTGTCCTGGTTTTGCAAATGACTCCAAGCCTCTGTTCAGCTCCAAAAAAAAAAATGTTAATGCTAGTGCCAGTGATACTTTTCTTAGAAGGTAAAAGGTTAACGCAGAATAGACTAAGAAACGATAGCCGCCTTCAGGTCTATGCCAGCTGATCATACAGACCACTTCGGAGACTTTATAGGAGAGAAATTTGAAACTCTTGAAATTTACTCGGTGGGAAATATTAGGGGTTAAACAAACCAGGTATATGAAGAAGCGGACAAAATGATCCTTGGAGAACTGAAAATCGAGACAGTGAAACCCTAGTTGTTCTTAGCAGGTATGACTTTGGTCGCTAGACAACTCACAAATGCCCGTCTGATATTGTTTAGAGATCATAGTTCATAGTTCAATTAGAGTACCTTGGAGTAGTAATCTGAGTCTTGAGCGCCGAGCTTCACGCTTTCATTGGATATTGGACATAACTAAGTTTGGCTGTGTCCAAAACGGGCTAGAGCAATGTATGCCCGCGGCCCCATCTCGTGGGATCCCCGCAACGGCTGAGGAATCGGAAAGCTGGCAGGGAAACGTAACATTAAGAGTACAACTTATCACATATCATGGGGGTTTCAGCATACTGTGTAACCTTACCCGCGCAAACCGAGTGACTCTTCTGTGTCCGCGAATAGTTGACTTGCTTCTGGCAGTTCCTTTGAAGTCTTTACTGCCCCCTTTTTTTTTGGAGAATTTGACGCGCGTTTTGTCTTTGATAGTGAGCAAGTTGTCACACTAGTCGATTGGTTTCTGTTATCTACCGCAGCCGACTCCCACATACAAACTCGTCACAATGCCATCAGTGGCACCATCTCGCAATGAGTCGTCATACCTCCTGAATCAAGTACGCATGGGAAAAGAGTTTGTGCGACGGGCTACTAACTAATACTCATGGTCTCCATAGCTTATCATATCTCCCTCAGACGCGGACTACCTCGACCAATTGATTCCTTCCATCAAAGAGTACAGCGTCGGCAACCGAACATCACAACTATCACAGACTTTGTCTAGATTTGCTAGTGACAAGGAGGCTGAGATAGAGACAATATGCAATACCAATCACCAGGAATTCGTAACATCAGTGAATCAACTTTTGCGCATCAGGGAAGGTACAGTCAGCCTGACTGCTGAAATATTGGACCTTAACCAGTCGATACAAGCAAGCACCGAAAAGCTGGCTGAACAGAAGAGAGCTCTGGTAGAGTCACGGAGTCACCGGCAGAACATCGATGAGACTTCTAGAGCTATACAGGACTGTCTCGAGGTGTTGCGTCTCGCGAATCAAGTTCATGATCTACTCGCTAAGAAGAATCATTATGCCGCACTGCGCGCTTTAGAAGAATTGCAGAATGTCCATCTTAAAGGGGTGACGCAGTATAAAATCGCGGACATGATTCAGCGCTCAGTCCCAACAACACAAAAAGCAATAGCTGAAGCTGTCATGTCTGACCTTAATACTTGGCTATACAGAATCCGAGAAATGTCGCAGTACCTCGGAGAGATCGCTTTATATCATACAGACTTGCGAAAGACCAGGCATAAGGAGCGGACAGAGATATCTCCATATCTTGGTCAATTCAAGCTCAATTCGGCAATTGAGCTGGTATCCGACGAGAGCGAAGAGTACGATCTTTTGCAAAACGAGGAACTTCAAGTGGACTTTACGCCTTTATTTGAATGCCTCCACATTCATCGATCATTAGGGCATATGGATAGATTTCGAGCTGAGTACGCTAATACTCGGCGTCGGCAGAAGGAACTTTTGCTACCAGCCTCCATTACTCTTGTTGATGAAGATGGGGCTAGTCTGCACAATCTTCTCGAAGAAATGGCAGGGTTTGCCATTGTCGAGCGTTCTACAATGAAGAGGGTTCCGGACCTGAGGTCTTCTGTTGATGTGAGTTTGTTCTTTGAATGAACGGGTAGATTTGTTGGGCTGAACGAATTGGTAAAGGTCGATGAATTATGGGATTCTATGTGCCAAACTGCTGTGATCCTAATATCGGGGGCTCTCCATGAAGTTGACAATGCTGAAAGCCTACTGAAAATAAAAAATCTCATCGCATTGTTCATGCAAACAATGAATGTCTGTTGACCTCTGAGTCTGAATGTTGGCGAGACATACTGACGAATTTGAAAATAGACATGGGACTTTCACGTCGGGGTGTTCGATGACTTTCTCTTGATACTTTTTAGGAAATATGCCGACCTTCTCAAGAAAAGATTTAGTGACGATTTCCGAGAGGTATGTTTCCTTACCAATCGGTTCTGTTTCTCTATATTAAAACCCGTGAAGATAGTATCGACCGATGATTATATGCCTATGCCTATCCAGACAATCGAGGAATTTGACAAGGTACTGAATGTCAGTTGGTACAGCCCTGACAAGCCAAGGGAGGAGCAAGTGTACGTTCCTACTGTTAACTTAAGACACTTAAATCAATCATCACTAACGATAGCGCAGGTTTCCGTGTGTCTTACCATTTTCCCAAATGTATCCCTTATGCTGCATCGACATCCGAAACTTTCTGAATCAGTTCTACTTTTTTGCCAATGACGATTTCTCTCACCCCAGTCTCATTGACGAAACCCTAAGAGATGTAAGTATGCTATATCACATATACCTTCACACTTCTTACCATTCTAGGCACTGGATGAACTCCTATCAGACAAAGTTTGCGACACCCTTGTCGAACGTCTTTCCTCACAATATCTGGGGCAGATTGTGCAGATTCTGATAAACCTAGAGCATTTTGAGCTTGCCTGTCGCGAACTTGAGCTTTTACTCGCTGCTGCTCGATCACAGAATGTCTCCGGTGACGTGGTCACTTTGAACGCTACCGAGAAGTTCAGAAGCAATAAGAAAGCGGCAGAGAAACGTATCTTCGAAGTTGTCAATTCCAAGATTGATGACCTCATAGAAACGGCTGAGTACGATTGGATGGCATCTGTCCCACCCGCAGAGCCTAGCAACTACATGCAAACACTAACACGCTTCTTGTCAAACATCATGAACTCGACGCTGCTCGGCTTGCCGACAGAAATCAAAGAACTTATCTACTTCGACGCTCTCAGTCATGCCGCGAATATGATTCTTGTAAGTAGCGCTAAGCGATAAATCTACTGTATATCTGCTAACCTCCGTCAGGCACTCCCTCTCTCTCCGGAGGTGAAAAGGATCAACCCAAACGGTGTAATGGCTCTTGCAAAAGATGTCGAATACCTATCCCAATTTGTTGATGGTCTTGGTGTTCCCATACTCCGAGAAAACCTTGACGAGCTGCAACAGACTGTGCAATTGATGCAAGCAGATAACACTGACGAGTTCTATGATATATCTACGCGGAACAAGAAGTACGGTCGTGTGGACGCTATTCATGGTCCCGTCCTGTTAGAGAAGTGCGTTACCAACCACCATAGCCTGGATATTATTACTAACCAACAAGAAGGATCATACGTACCGTTCAAAGTCCTGTAAAAGCAGATAAATTCTCCACTCTCTCCTCGCGATTTGGCAAGAAGTCATGAATTGTGCTGACTACTTGGGCTACTTCAATTCTATGTACCATCGAGCAAGTGCACCAATTTTATTCAGGAAGAACGTGTTGAAAAATATGTGGGTATGAGATCTGCTTCACGATAACTCCGTAACATTTGCAACGCATAGCTGTTGCATCACAGTACATAGCTGGTCACTTCCTTGACCGGGTAGCGGATACGATGGCATGGTGCCGTTGTACTTATAATCCTCGTGTGCCGCTCAGGCTGTGCCTACTTTTGAGTGCCATCATCACTCACTTATTGGTGTCCAGTGCATTAGTCAAGGTTAAGCCAATGTAGATAACAGCTAAAACAATAGCAAAAGGGAAGAGACGAGAAAGGAGGTGGGGTTCTCGTGATAATATTAACATACCTGCTGAGGTGGTAGATGCGGATATGCTGCATACATTCCTTCGAACATTTGAGGCTGATGCTGACCATAGGCAGCCGTGGGGTCAGACTGCACAGCTCCAGCATACATCGTCGGCGGCCGGTACTCTTGATCTTGGAGCCCATGCTGACCCAGCGTACTATAGTCCGGCGGAGGCATGTGATGGGGAACACCGTGTTGAGATGGTGGCAGTTGGCCGGTAGCTCCTGCGGGGCCAGGAACGCCTGCAGAAGCTCCAGCTGTCTGGCTAGACCTCTTCGCATGGGACGTGGCCTCCTCGCGAGGTACTATGTCAATGAGGAAATCGAACATATCAGACTTTGATAGTGCTGCTGCAATATCAGACCTCTGTAGTGTACGGCGCTTGTTGTCCTCGGCATGAATCCATGCACGCATGGTCAGTTCAGTGATAAAGATATCACAGCCTTTGGCAAAAAGTATTGGTGCCTCCGCTGATATCATTTTAACTTCTGGGTCAGCCTTCATGACCTTTTTGATGCGAGCAAGTGGTAGCTGGTGTATCTTATAATCATGGTTGTCCGATTCTAGATGGTTGATGATGTGCTGCCAGTATGTTGTAAGTATATCACGGGCGGTTCCTTGCAAGCCTTGGTTGACCTGGCGGAATGTCAGTCATGCTATATTCTCTACCAATGTAGAAAACCCACATTCGCCCATGTCCCGGTATAGAGCTCGGCAACAGGCGCATAGCCTTGCGCAGAAAGCTAGACGTATATAGCATGTTAGCCTTAAGAACGTAGGCGTACTCGCAAGCTTCTAAAGGCGACCATACCGCTGCGCTAGCACCTAAGGACATGCCATCAGCCTTGAGCGTGGATTTTCACGTGTATATGTGTATGTAGACATGAACACGCGTAGGGGATTTTGAGGAATATTCACCATAATGCCCACCATTTCGGGTGTCGTACACAGGCTGCTGCCTGCCCTGCTGTGTTCCAGGGGTTTGTGCAGTTTGCTCCATGATTAAATGACTAGCCCAGCCACTTGTAAATAGATATAAGACGTGCGCAACAGTACTGTCACACACTCGTCTGGCAAATGATGAAAAGGCGATCTCAACAGGCGCGATAGCGGGGTGTTGGGACGCGACAGACTAGATAGAAGCAACCCAGCCGGTTTACCAAGAGGGTTGAGGGGTCGAAGTCTGGTTGAGGGGTCGAAGTCTGGTTGAGGGGTCGAAGTCTTGAAGTATAGTGACCTAGTGAGCTTTATGAAGTAACAGATCGATAATGGAGATAGAAGGCGCCAAACAGATGATTGTGTATCGATGCCTTTGTATGTAGGTAGCGTGCAACCATGGCAAAGACGCGGCGCCAAGCGTAGCGCAGCCCGAGTGACGCTAGCAGAAGCCTCTTGGCATTCAGACCCTGCGGAGGTCGATGACAACCCACACTTTTTACTCTGAACATACTCCATAGTAGTACTCCGTAGGATCGGTGCTACGTATAGGAGATCCATGATTTCGTTTCTTTCTTTTCCAGTGAGCTTGATAGTTTTTAATCATGTGTCAAATTTCACTTTCTGGCTTTTAAGTTCCAGCCAGTATTACGACACTTAAGTCAATGCATTGATTTTCGGGAACACAATTTGATACTTATACATCGGGCTGAGCGCTCACAATATCCGAACAGTATACGAATAACCTAATTGTACAGAGTGATAAATCACTAGAAAATGGCATGACTTTATGAGATCATGACGCTCACATGCCACATTGGTGCTCTGCACTCAAATCTTATACAAAGCAACTGGACCGAGCGACACTAGCTCTAAATAGTCAGGACCTTGCAATATGGGCTATACACTAGCATCCATACTCAACCAACCATTGACAGACAATCATCACTATGTAGTAACATGATGGATAAGTACTACATTTGATTTCCGACACCTTGAAGTGGACTGTTAGATGGCTATAGCAGCTCGGAAGAATTTCACTCGACCGCCGGAAAGTGGCAAGTTACAGAATAGATGTGACAAATTGTATATACACCCACAGTTTGAAGAATGAAGATTATCAGCCCTTCTTGTGCATGCAGAGCCAGTTGGTTTGATGCATTAGCGGTCAGCAAGTTGAAGGTGTTAAGAGGAGCGAAACAGATAGACAATTACTACTGATACCGAAGCAGTTCCAAAACGAGACTATAGGGCGGGAATAATAATAACCCGGTATTGCAGGCATATCTCCACATAGGTACTAGTTGCCAAGGGGTTAGTTAAGGTGAGGTTCCGCCCCACAACACAAATTTTCCATCGAGCTTGCCATTGAACTTCTTCCACAGGAAAGTAGCCCTGAATTTACGCTATAAATACCTACCTTGTGGGCTTCCACTTTCTGGTCTTCCTTTTACCTTAACTTGTGCACACACGAGTTACCTGAATCCTCTACTATAGGACATGACAGGTGCAACATGCATTGAACTTACCAGTGTCCCACCACAGGATGAGGTCAGGTTAAATGATGAAGATATTGAACAGTTGCTTTGCGAGGCTGAGGATCGCTTGAGGCCCAGTGATGCTACGGCCAATGCTTCCAATGCCGATAGCTTGATCAATGTGGGTTTGGAAGCAACCTCAGTTCAGTATGTGTACCCGTCGAAATTTGTACGCCTTCGAAAGCTAATTTGTTGTTGCTTAGTATCCCTAAGTTGGCACCAGGAGGCTCCCTAAGGCCATATGTCCGTCAACAAGATGATGTTGCAGTTGTGGAAGATGCCATCGGGGCAATGAAAAGCCCCAGCATCAGATCGCCACTCGAGATGCGACCGACTGGATTTAAAAGCTCAAAGCCAAGTTCCAAGGTAAGACGCGTTACTTCCCCTTGAAAACCTTTGTTGTGTCGTTTGTCACGGATGCTATGAGGAAAATTAATCCCATCGCGTAAGCGCTTGATGCAGCTAAACATCCCGTACTGGGATGCGCTGTGCCTATGAGAGTACACATTTTTGTTTCATAGTTACTCTGAGCATCAACCCCATCATTACTATCCTGCTATTTTGCCTATATGGGTGACGATAGCTAACTTGTCTTCTTTTCAGGACAAAGCCACAGCTGGCAGCGCTTGGTTCGATCTTCCAAAGACGGAGTTGACCACAGAACTCAAGAGAGACCTGCAGTTGCTTCGAATGCGCTCGGTATTGGATCCGAAGAGGCATTACAAGAAGGAGGGCGGCAAAGCACGCCCTCCTCAGTATTCTCAAGTGGGAACCATCATCGAAGGTCCGACTGAGTTTTTCAGTAGCCGCATCGCTAAGAGGGATAGAAAGAAGACTTTCGTTGAGGAAGCACTGGCAGCGGAGCAAGGAAACAAGCGATTTGAGGCTAAGTACAAGGACATCCAGTCTCTCAAGCAGAGCGGCAAACGTTCCTACTACAAGAATTTGCGAGCGAAACGGAACACGAGGAGCAAGTGAATGAATTGGTTTCTGTTCAGACAGTCATAATGACCAGTCTCTGGACAAAAGAAACCTAATTTGAAGTCTCTGACATTGCCGGAGCGTCTAGTTGTGCCCCAGTGCTCAAATAGTCCTCCCCATCCGCACTGACTCACCGGCCACCGATCGTATCTCCATACGAGCCTGACTGAAAGACATCCGCGATGGTTTGTATAACAAGCTTCTTGAATTGATAGTTACTATCAGTGCGCGAAAACTGGAGGGAGTCATGCGGTGCATACCTGCATGTCCGTGGCGGCGGAGCGGCCTGCCTCAAGGACTTCCTGATGGTCCGCTTTTCCTTCTTGCAAAATCTCACCGAGTTCTGCTACATCTTTCCCATGAAGACGGTGGTCGTCTCCGCGAGGCACTGGTGAGAGAACCGCGTTGTTCGTTACCAGGCTCAAAGCTAGGACTCTAATCCCGCAATGCCTGGCAACAACAATCTCCGGTACGGTCGACATCCCGACGAGATCGGCGCCTAGCTGGCGAAGCATACGGCATTCTGCTCGGGTCTCATAACTGAATCCTTTAGAATTCTGGTCATTAGCTCATCAAGATGGACAAAGCTTACCTAGGGCCCCCGACGAAGGCATACACTCCCTCATGCAGTCTTCTTTTGCTTTCTACATTTACAATCTTGGCCCATGCTTTGTGAACGTTACAACGCAATTGAAGGTCGTACGCATCTGATAGAGGTGGGAACCGGGGGCCAAACTCCTCCGAGTTCGGACCGCGTAGTGGATGAACCCCCGCCAGGCCAGCCAAGAATATGTGCTAGAAATTGAATGTGTTAAAGCTGTGCTTGGATGCTGTCAAGTAGTGATACACTTACATCGTTCAGCAGAACAATATCTCCTACCATATATTCAGGATTCAGTCCCCCGGCGGCGTTGGTTACTATAAACCAGTAAACTATCAGTAGTACATCACTTGGGGCTTCGACGAAGAAAGAGCATATAACTGACAGATAATTGTGTCAACCCCCAAGAGTTTGAAGACACGTATAGGAAATGTCACTTGGTCAATGGAATGCCCTTCGTAATAACTTTTGGAAGGTTTGATTAGCAAGCTAAGTAAATAATCCCTCTTGATGGAGCAGCCTCACTGAGCACGGCCAACCATCAACACTGTAGGTATATTTTCACTGAGTAGTCCAAAGACTAGTTTTCCTGCATGGCCAGCAACTTGATAAATGAGCGTAAAGCGTCACGGCTTTCGAATTATGAGGACACGGCTACCTGTTGAACGGGGAAAGTGGGGTATGGAAGCATAATCGAAATCGACTTGAGGCAAGCGATCAATGGTACCTGCGAGCCCTCCCAAACCAGAGCCACAGATTATTGCAACTCGAGGTGCTTTCAATGAATCCGGTAGGCGTTCCTTCAGGAATGAGCATGCCTCACTCGCATGTTGAAATGATGAGCTGCGAGAGGATGCCATGATTGCTTGAAGTATGATTCTCGTTCCACTTTCACGATAGTAGTGGTGGTGGGTAAGTTGGTTGTCAAAAAAGGTACTCCGGGGCCATAAAATATATCTACAGCGTTAGAATCAACTTGATTGTGCTCTTAATTCCCAAGAAAGCACGATTTATCATCCACAACTAGTAGTAGTATCTAGAAGCTGGTAAATAGTCATGTGATCGGATGAGCAAACAAGGCGGTCAATTTTCGTGGCCAATCAAGGGTGGCCTTCCGCTCGCTATCCTTGGGGCCCTGATGGAAAAAAGATTGTAGGTATTCAAGTGAGTTTATGTACAAGGTCCCTGCAATACTACGGACCTAGGGATTTGGCGCATTGTTCTTTGTGTTTCATTTATTCAACTCTTCCAGACATTGATTTCAACCATGACATTATCCCTCAACCCTCGGCTACTTAAATGCACTGGCAGGCAGTTCCAGGTAATCTTTCGTCACCCCATCCTACCCTTTTAGCGAAACCATACCAACAGCTTTCAGTTATTAGCAGGTTTCAGAGGTTACAGCACTTCCTCTGGGATAACCCATCCTGCACCGTCAACGACCGATACTCTCCCCCCAGCAGGCTCAGCTGAATCCAGTGCACTGTTAGCGCTCTCACGACCACCTTGAACAACTTCGAAGAGCTGACTTGTGTGTTCGTACAGGAAATCGACCGAGACGCAAACGAAACAATGGTCTGGACTTTGATTTATATCTCCAATAAATTGCTCTCGATGACATGCGCTCACTCATGATTAGGAGAGAACGCCTTGAGAGCATTAATAATAAGGCTCGACTTCCCAGGAGCGTTCAAGCTGTGTACCTACGACCCCTCCGGAGGAAGGCCGAATTTGGCCTGCCAGTTTGTGATCTTCAGTTGAGATCTTACAGCGTACGGAACGTCGAATTTTTCGCCGATTTTGCTGTGCGGGCGGCTTACTATTTGAACCTCCCTGTCTCGGGGCCGGTGCCCCTGCCACGAATTGTTGAGCGATGGACCGTTCCTAGAAGTAACTTCGTGCATAAAAAGAGTCAGGAGAATTTCGAAAGGATTACGCTCCGACGCTTGGTACAAATCAAAGACGGCAACCCTCAGGTTGTACAGACATGGCTAGCATTCTTGCGCAAGCATGCTTTCTACGGAGTCGGCATGAAAGCAAATGTTTGGGAACATGAAAGCCTTGGTATATTGCAATTCTTACCTTGCTTTGTATTCGATTTTGTTCGCCACGTCACTAACTATATCGTGATCACAGACGTAGCTGCAAACATGGACAGCACTCTTCCAGAAGTCGAGAAGTCGCTTCAGCCTTACCTTTCACAATTTGGTCAGCGGCAAGATGCAACATCTTGTGACTCGATTTCGGATATCCTGGACAACGAACGATTCGTTGCATACAAGGGCCCCTTAACTACAGCACGCAAGGCATAAGCACCATGTCATCCAATACTCTGTATAATATCACATAGTTGTCATCATCTTCTACGAATTTGCCAATCTCGACAATCCCACTTTTTATAATAGCTTTGTCCATAAGCCTTCCATAATGAGTTCTTGCTAGAGAAAGGCAGATGTATTGGTGTCATGTCTTTTGTTGCGGCTTATACGTGCTTTATGAGATTCATTTGAGTAGCCACTAGACAATCCTATTCAACAGCTGGGCCAACTAGTAGTCTAGTTAATCACGTGACCTAAATTGTGCAAAGCACGAAACAACCTCGGACATATACCTCCTTGGGACGGGCTTCCATGTGTTGAAAAGAACAGCCATGCATGTTAACATATGTCGGTATAGCCGCATCCTGACAATAGCTCATCGGCCTAGTTCGATTCAGCCCCAACTGGAGGTGGTTAGTCGGAAGCCGAGTAGTTTCAGCTTCCGAAGATGGAGTAGTTGCCAAACTCCACGCTCACCACGTTTTGCCAAAACGATCTTCTCCGGGATTCAACCCACAGGTGTACCGCATTTAGGGAATTACCTGGGTGCCCTAAGAGAATGGGTAAAGCTACAAGACGACGCCAGTGATGGGACGAGTTTGTACTTCTCCATAGTTGACCTGCATGCATTGACAGTACCCCAAGAAAGCGCCCAGCTGAGACAGTGGAGAAAAGAAGCACTTGCTACTCTAGTAGCTGCTGGCCTTGACCCCGATCGCTCAACCATATTCTACCAAAGTTCTGTATGTGATTAATTGGCTTTAACAGAGTCTCGCGCTAAACAGTACTAGGTAGCAGCGCATGCGGAATTGTTCTGGATCCTGTGCACAGTAGCCTCCATGGGATACCTGTCACGAATGACCCAGTGGAAGGTAAGCACACATGACAATGAAAATATTACAGAAAGTGTTGGGGATCTTCTGAGGAGGTTAGAGCCTTAGCATTGACACGGATTAGAGCAAACTCCAATTGCCTGAAGACACAACTCTAGATACTTCAGAGGCCAGGTCAAGGCTGCGACTCGGCCTTTTCTCGTATCCTGTTCTCCAAGCTGCGGACATACTAGTACACAGGTTCGTTATCACGACATTTAGTTTGATCACACACTAACACAACCCAGAGCTACACATGTTCCCGTCGGAGATGACCAGAAACAGCACCTTGAGTTTTCCAGAAACATAGCAAACAGCTTTAATCACGTCTATGGCACAGTGTTTCCAGCCCCAGAGTCACTTATATGTGTGTCCTTCATACGATGGTTTCATTGCATGCGGTAGAGAATATTGACTAACTTCAATTTCACCTATTAGCACCTGCAAAACGAGTCATGTCTCTCAAAGAGCCAACATTGAAGATGTCGAAATCTCATGTAGACGAACGGTCGAGAATCCTGCTCACTGATTCACCTGGCCAGATCCACAAAAAGCTTAAAGCGGCGCTTACTGACTCTGAAACAACAATAACTTACGATCCTCTTCGCAGGCCGGGCGTCTCTAATCTTCTGGAGCTTCTTAGCCACTTCGAGGGACGGTCGTGCGAAGAGTTAGTTCTGGAGTTCCAGTCAACCAGTCTGCGAGCACTTAAGGAGAACCTCGCCCATAAAATATCCAATCACCTGCAGCCTGTAAGAGAAAAATATTTCTCGCTGATGGAGGATAAGACTGGCTACCTTGAGGACATATCAGAGAAAGGTGCTCGAGCCGCTCGAGCCAACGCTGAGCTGACTATGACACGAGTCAGAGAAGCTATGGGCTTGTGAGGGTATATTCTGGTGCGACGTTCCGTTACGCCTTACCATTACGCCCTCGCTGTTTGCGCGCTTGTTTCTCCAATCTCTAGCCCTCCCCCATTTCTCCAGATGTACATATGATTCCCGGTGAACTAGCCGTGCTGGCATGATTGTTGGCAATGTGATTACCATGCGGTAATAATTCATATCATATTCTAATACATGCTAGGAGCTGCCCAAGGAACAACCGACGAACTTTGCCAAACAGATGTTGTAAGGCTTATATGACTTGACACACTGTGTTCAAGCAATGATTGGTGGAGGCTCTTTTAGGCTTCGGGATTTCAGTTTTTCGGTTAGCGCTGGGCCAGAACGCATGTTTCATCGCTGCTGCCTATGCCAGCATGCTACAAAGTACATCACTACAATACGAAAAGACAGCAAGGCAGAAGTCTCATTGAGTGCACACAGGCTAATGAGACTCCCCATACCACGTGCATGTTCAGGGCGCACAGTAGATCCCACATGCTCCACTTCAAATGACGACAAATTATATCCCTTGCTACTTCGTTGTATACGTAAACATGTGGGCTATCCGATATTGTTCGGTACTGCGGGTGAACGGCATAGCCAATATCTACAGCAATATGCGCAGACTGGTTGTATAATGTGGCGTTCATCCCACCAACGACATTAAATCCATAGCCATGATACGAGGACGTTTTTCATACGGATCTCAGCTTCGAAAACGCTTCTTCTATAACAACCACTAGGTGCATAAGTTGACTATTATCTTAAGAACCTGTAGACCTAAATGCAGATTTCAAACATGCATTCACTAGTGATCTGCCCACATACACAGTACATGCAGTTTATACGGGTGCTCCAAGGCCGCCATACCAGTTCCAGAAATGAAAGGACACTAGGTAGCTAGATTTCAACTCTATGAGTAGTCATCTACTCTGTAACTTCATTATGGACTCGCACGTGATATATTGGTTACAGCCTTTATCAGTCGATTGTGGCTGTGGAAAAAGTAATCTGATCATGGCGGTGTACACCGCACCTGCCACACACACTTCAGTGTTCTCCAAACCGTCTGCCCAGTTACTCAGTTTACGGCTGAACATTACATAAACAATTTGCGCGACCGAAGAGTGAGACTGTTCAAGGTTCTCCTTTGCCGCCCGAGCTAGCCGAATCACTGCCGGAATTGGCTTGCAAACCAAATCCGTCCGGGTGTGCCGTTTTCGCCCAAATGGCAGTTCCATTGAAACTTCCGTGTCCATACTTCTAACAATAGTATGCCAAGACCCAACACAATAAAGAAGCAACTGTGGCGTAGAATAGGGAGTCTCTTAGCTTACACTATTTGGGCATGACACTTGGTAGAAGTTTAGGCTAGGTAGCTTGTACAAAGCACTATCTTGGACCAATGATGGGATCCTGTACTCCGTGTACAATACTACATTGTATTTTAATTGAATCACCCTGTATGCTTATGCGTCTCTCTAGAAGAGATCCGGAATTAGTATCTTCTTGGACCCACAGGTGATGACGACAGCAGAATAATACTGTCCTGTCCGAGAGCTCAGCCTAGAATAAGTGGGGCATGGAGATCTGGGCCCGAGTCAATCAGCCGACTAGTCCCGGACCAACAACTGAAACCCAGTGTGCCTACTGCCTACTACGTATTATGTTCCAATATAATAGCAATATGCCCCCTCTCCTCAAGCATGTGTGGAGGTCAGAAACAGAAACTATCCGTTTTCTCATTACTAGATTTTCTCTATTGCAATATAATATCGTCACAGTCCGCTTCAACCTCCTATCCTATCCCTCTAACCAACGAACGCCGGAATAATCACCCTGTACCAGCTCATTTCCAGCACCATTAGTGAGCCCACACTGGAAATTCATTGCACAAAATAAAACTCGCAACTTTGCGGCACCTGAGCGATTTTGAGCCCGGAGAAGAACGGATAGAAGGGTGGGGGACACAATGTGGAGAGTTCTGTCTCTCTTGGTTGCTGTGTCTTTTGTTCCACTCGAGACAGTAGAGGCCTTGATACTTCAGCGAAGAGAAGTGCCCGCTGTTGTGACCCTAGATATCAAACGCAACGATGTGTCAGATCCTGTCATGAGGGACCGCGCAAGACGCAAGCGAGATACAACCACTGTTTCTCAGGCCCTGGATAATGAGGTATGCGAAGGATCCTGGATTTGTACCAGTGCGTGTTGGCTTACATGTCAATGAAAGGAAACGCTCTATTTCTGTAATATAACCCTTGGAACGCCAAAACAGAGCCTACGACTGGTTTTGGACACTGGGAGCAGTGACCTTTGGTGCAACGCAGCGAATTCTACGCTTTGCTCCTCGTCGACAGATCCGTGCAGTACATCCGGCACTTACGATTCTGACAAGTCTACAACGTACACATATGTCTCGTCTGACTTCAATATATCTTATGCGGATGGAACCGGTGCGGCTGGTGTTTACGCAACCGATACTCTCCATATAGGTGGTTCGACGTTGGAGGACTTCCAATTTGGTATCGGGTATACGTCAAGTTCCTCCGGTACGTGGAATTCCCAGTTACAGAAATCCCATGCGCCAACAGGCGCTCGTTTTAGTGTATCATCAACTGACTCCTATCTATAGAGGGTGTTTTGGGCATCGGCTATACTTCGAATGAGGTCCAAGTCGGCCGCTTCGGTGATAGCGCCTATCCTAACCTTCCCAGGGCAATGGTGAAAAATGGTTTGATAAAGTCTAATGCCTACAGCCTATGGTTGAACGATCTAGATGCCAATACGGGTTCCATTCTTTTTGGAGGCGTGAATACGAAGAAATATCACGGTGAACTACAAACCCTTCCAATTCAGAAGGTTAATGGCATCTATTCCGAATTCATAATCGCTCTTACTGGAGTCGGCTTCACTTCGGGATCAAGCAGTCGCAATTACTCGTCAGATGCGCTTCCGGCTGCCGTTTTGCTTGATTCTGGTAGTTCCCTTACATATCTTCCAGATTCCATCGTCGAAGACATCTATAATGATTTTAGTGTTGTGTACGAACAATCTTCTGGTGTTGGCTATGTGCCTTGCAGTCTGGCACAAAACAACACTAATATCACCTACACTTTCTCATCGCCTACTATTGCTGTTGGGGTAGACGAGCTTGTTCTCGACGTGGGTGATCTCTTATTTCAGGACGGAGAACGCGCTTGTGTCTTTGGAATCGTCCCCGCTGGTGATAGTACCGCTGTCTTGGGGGACACCTTTTTACGCAGTGCGTACGTTGTCTACGACCTAGCGAACAATGAGATTTCCCTCGCCAACACTAACTTTGATGCGACGGGAAACGACATCTTGGAAATTGGAACAGGAGAAGACTCTGTGCCCGGTGCTACTAAAGTCGCTAATCCTGTCACGACGGTGGCAGTTGATGGCTCTGGTGCAAGGATTGGTGGCCCGACTGGTGCAACTTTCACTAGCATTCCATCCGCAACGAGTGGAGGCCATGCTACAGCAGGGCTGATGGGTGCTACAAAACTTATAGCTTTTGCTGCTGCTGTGATTGGGTACATGCTGACTTTCTAACCTTCCTTGATGCACATTCACTTGGAGGTGACTTACTGGACATTTCCTCTTTGTATGCTGGCTTGCCCTTCTGTACATGCGCCAGTGGCCTTGCCTACTCGGTATGCTTTAAACTCGCGATACCCATGGCTTTTGATTTCAGACGCTTATTTACTGTGTTCCTGGTGGGACACTATCATATTGTGAAACATATTGTACGGTCTCGGAAAAATCCGAATATATATTATGATTATGAGTGCGGATCGCGAATTCGATGATTAGGACAGAATATATTTTGGCGATACCGTTGTTTTATGAGACTTACTGGTCCCTGTGGTAGGAGTAGAGACAAATCAACGTCTTCTTTTACGCCGGGGGGAGGCGCAGGTCTGTGAGTTCCCCGTTCGTGTAGCAAATGGTATCAATAGGCTGCGGGAGTCTCCACATGAGGCCTGATAGATTTAACACAGTATACTCTAACACAATTTATACAGCTCCCATGTGATTAGTATGTTCATGTCCAACAAGTCCTTTATGACCTGTCCAATGTCACCACCTAGGGCATCCATACGAATAATGGCAGCGGTCAACATGGATAACCGGTTTAATCTTCCATCAACGGATGGTATAATAACCTTTTATTGTATCAAAAAATCGCACCCAGGCTGCCCTACATCATGATAGGGTATTTGCTCTGAATCCCCATTAGCCCACTTACTGCACAGTGCTTGTTCCCTTCTTATCGATAGAAGAGTATACAAGTGAGTCCTTGGTCATACAATTGACTTGGCTGCACTTTAGTCCCCACATTGTATCATGCTGAGCCAATGTGCTTTCACTTCGAATCAGAGGTAGGTTGACCACAGGTCGTAGTATTCCCCAATCCAAGTCTCTGTACTATAACCATACATGGCTCAGAAACGTCGTGAGCGCTCTTGTTCAAAGTCCCATCATTAGCTGGCCAAATACTGATGCACAAATCATCCACTTGTAGATATTGTGCTGCCAAGGCACGGCACAAAGCTGCCACACGCTCGCCCTGTGAATGGTCACCACATTCGAGCATTACAAGTCTTACCTTCCTCTTGAAGGAAAATGACAAAATATGATAGTAAAAGATATCCTCCTGCCGGTGCAGCGGTATTTTCAGAGCGTCACCGAGCACTGGAGGGACCAATGCAATCCTCGGCTCGTACATCCGAACACTTCGTGCAGTGGTCCCATTTCCATATGATTTCTCAGATATATACGGTGGGTTTGATATGATCACATCGAGATGGCACGCTGTACGCAGCGTTGATTCGGGAGTATCGCCCAGAGCTTGCTCCTCATTCGATGCATCAACAGGTACACCGCAGAGGACATTGCCTTTTCTGAAAGTAATATCCGCCATCGCTCGATCCAACAATTTTCCTTGTCGGATATTATATTTCAAATTCCTTCTCGCCAGTTTAATTGCTGTAGTACTAATATCGATCCCGACGATGGACAAGTGCTGTACATGTGGCGCGACAAGAGCATGCAAAAGGAGGGATATGCATCCTGTTCCCGTGCAAAGGTCTATCACACGTACAGATATAGCATGAGGGTTGATCAGAGATTGACTGGCATTGACGACATTGCGCGAAATCAGGTTGGCAGCGTGGAAGGTGAATGTCTCAGTTTCGGGCCTAGAAAGATAATTGCCCACTTAGCACATTCTATACAGGAATGGTCGATCTTGTACAAAATACCTAGGTATCAGGACTTCTTTCCTACACAGGATGTCCAAGTCCCCAAAGGGCTGGTCACCAAGTATGTACTGGAGAGGTTGGCCTCGAGACCGTGCCCGGCACATTGATCTCAGAGTACTTCGCCATCCCTGGTGAAGTTTGGGTTTGGTGGTCTCAATTCTTAAAGGGTTTGACTGGGCTTGAGAAACAGCCCGATTCCTCATCCAGCCCAATTCACTTTTGGCCAGATCAAGGGAGCGACATTCCTGTAGAAGCAATGGAAGAAGATGATCCTGTCGATGTGCATCCAAAATTGTTCTACTGGGTATTCGTGGCATAGCTCCCTTTGGTCCAAATTGGTGTGATGCTTCTCGCATACCATCGGGGAGACTGTGAAGGTCGGGTACCTTACTGTTAGATGTGGGGCAGCTGTCAGGAACCAACTCTGAATACTCTGGATTCAAACTACTCAGCTATCTGATAAAATACGAGTATTATGAGCTTATCAGCTCAGGACAGATATGATTCATCCTTAGATTGATTTAAGGTTTTCTATGTGATTATACCAGTCTGCCTTGGCTACTATCAGAATTTAATCTAATATACTTCAGATAGTAAAAAGACTAGAACTTTTTATCAGTAAATTGGTATAAGAGTCAATCAAATCTATATTGATTGGCATATATAAACTGGATTACAAAACATAAGAAGATAAAGAATGATATATAAGAAATTATTTATAAATAATAAAAATAAGTAAATAAAGCAAAATAAAGATAATAAATAGATTTTATACTCTATAATCTGGCTATTTATCTCCAAATACCGCTTGCTATTGTATTTTTATTTATTAGACTAAACTAGTCTCAGTTAGCAGAATATTATTATCTATAATATTCAGTATATAATTATGAGTCTCA
Organism: Aspergillus eucalypticola CBS 122712; assembly: GCF_003184535.1. Classification (NCBI taxonomy): domain Eukaryota; kingdom Fungi; phylum Ascomycota; class Eurotiomycetes; order Eurotiales; family Aspergillaceae; genus Aspergillus; species Aspergillus eucalypticola. Next base: position 92,115 of record NW_020290327.1, read on the forward strand.
GGCCCTCAACCGCAATGAGTTACTGTAATAATCATGTAAAGGAACTAAAATAAATAAATTTACTATATATAATTCTTAAGTCTATGTCAAGGAGCTGGCTGGCTGGCTGGCTTGGTCGCAGGTCAGGTGAGGTAGTAGGACTAGCAGTTCTAGCTAGAGGCTACTTAATATAAGTCTTCTGGATTCTATCTTCTAGCTACTTAGTGGGATTATTTTCAGATTCATTAATAAGATATAGCTTAAGAAACTATAAGAGAATTATTAATTTAGCAGAGATTTAAGTGGGTTAAAAATTATAGATTTAGAGATAGATAAATCAAGAAATAAAAAAGAATAAATAGATTAAATAAGTTAGTTAGATCAGGCAGATTAAATAAATACTCTAGGTTTATACTATAATGATATATTTCTGTTTTTAAGCCAATCTCTGTTAAGGCAATGGCTCAGCGCTCAGGTTTATTAAAATAACAATAATAAGAATTCTTAATAACTAATGAATATTCTGAAAATACTATACAGATTTTATGGTAAGATTAAGGTATCTGTCAAACCCTAGGATCGCTTCTCTGTCCTGGTTAGCTTAGCTTCACTGGTATACGTACCGTCGAACTGGGTCGAGGAGGTATCAGGCCGATAACTATCCGAGGACAATTGGTCTTGGACGTGAGAAGAGAAGTAGGGCCAGATAGTGCCGCGCAGCTATCCGTAAGTAAGTGCGGACGAGTGTTCTATCGCTAAGCTTCCAAACGTATGGTTACTTAAAGACAGTGTTATTGAGCACGGAGAACAGAACTAGCTAAGTACATGAGAGAGTGTCCTTATATATCCTATCCTCCGTATACCATATCATATACCTTTCTGGGTAGATCGATGGTCGATCCAATCGTAGTCCAAGGTTCCAGTATACCCTAAGTATACCCTCAATGGTAGGCATGATGGTAGATGGTCACGTGATACGTGGCCGTTCTGGGCGTCGTAAGGGTAATCGGGAATTCTACTAAATAACAACTTGGCTTTGCCCGAGCGCTGCCCTTATCGGCGCTTTCTGCCTGGCGAGTCCGCCTTACTAGTAGATTAACTAGCAGGGGTCCGTAACAGTATCTTATTTATTAATAATATAGATTAACCGGGGGCGTCTACAGTCCTAATAATTATATATAAATTTAAAAATATCCTTTAATCTTTTTTTTAAGTCTATTAACTTTTAAATAGAATAGTAAAGATATATATTATTTATCGGTTGGAATTCAACTTTACCCTCTTAATTGAATTCTTATCTACTTATTTATAATTAATCGTTTCCATGAAAATCTAGATTAATCATATGCCCCATATATAAATATATAGAGTTTCTAATGTTGATAAAGCATATTAGACTTACTTCTTATGGATCTTAGTATTTTCTCTTTTATATATAATTCTTATATTATTCTGATTATATTATATAATAATTTCTCTATTTTCTAATTGAATTAATGATTTATAAAAGATTTATTTATTATAAATAGTGTATTAAAGATGAATAAAACCTTTTATTTCCTGCTCAATTATGTTCAAAATCTTTTAAACTAATTATCTAATTCATTTACTTTCTATCTAAGGATCTATTTCTTTTAATTTTAAGAATTGGATTGTTTCTCTTTAATAACTATAATAATTATATTCTTTATGTCTATTATTTTATCTTATATTATGATTATATTTAGTCTCCTATTTATGACTAGTATTATGTAATCTGATTATATAATTATTATATAATTATTATCTTATTATATTTTCTTTAACTGTAAAATTAAAGAAATTATCTTATTTTCTTATCAGGTCTAGTCCTACTAGACTACTTATTTATTTTAGTTTAGTATTCTTAGGCTGCTTGACAGTTAGAAGCCCGGCTTATTTTTACCTTAAAATTTTTGTTCAATAGGTTTTATTAGTTAAACATTATTGAAATAATATCAGAAATAAAAAAGCTTATTAATTAACTTATTACTTCCCGTGATTAGCCAATATAGATTAAAAGATTAGAATTCTTGCTGAAGTAAAACAAGTATAATAATATATTAACTCTAATTAATTAAGTTAATTAAATATATTAAAGTAACTAAACAGACTAAACTAAGTAAATATCTTAAATGATAATTTATCAGCTGACTAACGAGAAATCTATTATTAATTATACAAAAAATTATAAAATATCTCATCAGGTGATTTCTACTGGATTATTGATAATTGTTAGGGGCGATGTAGGAGACGTGATAAGTTCGATTGTATGCGCGAATACTAGCTGTCGTTCTGCTTTGAACTGATCGCTGGCCTCCCGCAGTGTTGGGGGGGCCAGCGAGGTGCGATATAGGAGCAAATCACATGACATCGCCTAATCCACGTGATCCGCGACCGTGTGTTACTCACATGACCCGCCGGGTCGCAGCAAACTGGCAGATCCACTCTAACAATAATATTATTATATATATATAATTTACTATCTTAATTTTATAAATGATTAATTTTAGATGAAAATAACATGTGAAAAATTTTCAAAATTTGGAAAAAATATTAATGTCTATTACAGAGGCAATAAAATATAAGTTAATTGAAAAATAACATTTATTTTATATACTATCTCATTTTAATCTTGAAATTTATATTCTATTATATAAATTTTTATATTCTAAATACAAACAGATACACATATTAGGGATTCAGTAATTATTATATATATGATATAATTTTATAGAATAAATTTAATTTTTTTACTAATATTCTAAATAATATAGATTAAGAAGTTACTTGGTTAAATAGAAATTTATTATTAATTCCTGTTTTTTTAAAGATAACTTATAGAAGCAGATGATTCGATAATCATCATCAACAAAAATTAAATGCAAATTCAACTTTTAGAAATTAATTTAAAATGATTTAATAAATTTAACTAATTATTTAAGGCTTATAATCAACTCAAACGTTCTTAATAATGATAAATAAAAAATAATTTCTAATTTCAATAATATCTATATATATATAAAATAAAATAATCGAAAGATTAGAAATCTGATTCAGAAATTATTATAAAATTTAGAAGAATCTATAAAGATAATCATTTTTAATATATATTTTGAAAAAGTAAAGAAAAGATTTATGAAAAATATTAGGAATTTCAATAAAAATTTAAAGAATTTATCTAATTTTATGATTTTATAAGTATCTTTATTAAAGTTAATTAGATTATTAATATAATTAGATCTTTGATACAGGATCTGATATATATATTAATAATATTTAATAATATTTTACTTGTCAAGGTACGGGTTGGCTGACTGGTTTGGTCACAGGCAAGATAGTAGGACTAGCAGTTCTAGCTGGAGGCTTCTTGATATAAGACTTTGAGATTCTATCTTCTAGCTATTTAATCAGACTATTCTCAGATTTATAAATAAAATATAACTTAGAAATTTATAACAGGATCAGAAACAGACAGAAGATTAAAAAGATTATAAATTATATATAAAATAGATAAAAAAGAAGAAATTAAATAGATTTCATAAATATTAAACAGATTAAGTAAGTACTCTACATTTATGTTATAGTAATATATTTTTTAGATTAAGTTCTGTTAAGACACTGGCCCGTGTGAGCGCCAATCAAATACTCATATTCGGAGCGTCTAAACTAAAATATCAAACATAGGAGGAAAAAGGAAAGGAGTATGGGAGGATATATATAAATAATAAAAATAAGTAAGTAAGATAAAATAAATAAAATAAATAAAATAAGATTATATATAATAAATAAAATAAGTAAAAACTAGATTATATATCTCAGTTATATTTTATTATTATATTATCTTTTTTTTTAAGACTGGCTGTCTTTAGTTAGAAATATATTATTATCTTTATAATCTAGCATGAACTTATCAGCCTCAGCAGCGACCAGCTACTATAACAGTTACTTAAGAAGTCCAGGACAGGTGGGATATTTAATATAATAATTTTATAAATAAAATAAAATATTCTTAAAATTTCTAGTTAGATATTATATATAATCTATTTTATTTAAAGCAAGCCATTTAATCCTGTATTATAAATAATTATAATATAATTAATTAACTAGTATCTCTTTAACTTTTTATTTTATTTAATTATTAACTTTAATAGGAACAGCAGTATCTTGAATTTAATTAAATAAAATTTCCAAGGAATTCTGTAAATATAATTTTTTAAAATAAAAAATTAAATACACTTGTATATTCTTAAGAAAATAAATCTTATATATATTATTTATTTTATTAATAATCAGAATTAATTTATACCAGCTATTAGAAAGTTTTTATAAAAATTAATTCTAGTACCAGTTTCTTATATTAATAAAGATTTTATTACTGATATTAAAATTTTCTAGATAATATTAATAATTTATTTACTAAATTTATTAATTTTAGATTTCTTAGATACTTTTCTGAGTAAAGAACTAGATTTATTTTATTTAATAAATAAATTCTTATATCTAATTCCAGATAATTATATACAGTAAAAAATCTGTAAGTAATATCTAATTAAATAATATTTTAAATTTATAATCTCTCTCTACTATAAATAATAATAATCCAGTAAATTTGTGCGGGAGAGTAGTAACAGTAAAATTAATTAAAAATAATAATTTTAATTAGTTATTTTAAAAATAGTTAATAGAAAGGATAAGTTATTAAATTATATATTAATTAATAATTTTTATCTGTCTATCAGTTTGGAGATAGTATATAATAGAAAATTTTAATTTAATTTATAAAATTTTATAAAATTTATTTTAGAAATTAACTATAAACTAATCTTCTTAATTAGAGATAATTATATTTAATAATCTTGTCTAAGTATATATCTAGTTTATAAATAAATATATTATATCTTATATAAATATTTATTTAGTATATAAAATAGAGACTATATACTTACTAAAATAATTTATTATAATAAAAACTATATTATAGCTGTAATAGTCTTTTAGAAAGAAGTGAAAATCCATTAAAATATATTATTATAAATATATAAAAATTAATAAAGAATAGAACAGGTTTAAAAATAAATTATAATAAATATTTTATATTTATATTTTAAATAATTATTTATATAATATTAAATATTCCTGTTCTAGATATTTTAATAATATTAATATTTTATAAGAACTATCATCTTCGTGTATCCAGAGTATATAAATAATAATTAATAATAAATTTTATTTAATAATTATATTTAAAGATCTCTCTTATCAGGAATTATTAATTAATTTTAATATAATAATAATTTATTTTTTTAAAAAAACTTATTATTTAATTATTATATTTTTTCTCAGAGAAATTCCAAAGATAAATAGATATAATCAATATTTAATATATAATTAATTATATAAAGATTCAACTCCACGGGAATTACTATTATAATAGATTTAAAAAATATAAATTAAAGTTTAAAAATAATTTTTAACTTTAATTAATCTAGTTTTAATAATATCTGAAAATAGTAATTTTTAAATTATCTAATAATAAATTCTTTATAAATAAAATAATCAGCTAGAGTATTATTTTTTCCTAGATAATAATAGATAATAAAATAATAATAAAAAAATATCTTTATCTAGTAGATTTATTAAATATTAAATTTTTTAGTAATTATAAAATACTCTAAGATTTAATAATTTATAAAAATATTAAATTTTTTTAATTATTATAAATTTTTTAATTTAATACGCCACTCTGCCAGAGCTTGTATAATTACTAATAATTTTTTATTATAAATATATAATTATATTTAGATAAGGACATAATCTTAGAATAATAAATTATAAAATATTATATTTTATTAATTTATTAGAAGAGAACTTTTATTATTATTTTATTAATAATATTAATTTCCACCCGCGTAAATCTAGAGGGGTTGTAGTATATTAATATAAATATAAATATTAAAATTTTCTTTAAAGTCTGGAAGATTTTCTTATAAATATTTTTCCAGATTAATTAAATTATAAATTTTATAATTTAACTATATTCTTTTATAAATTAGCAGTAAAAGTTATAGAAGCTTAAAAAAAACTAGATTTTTTTAATAATTATAAAATATTATTATTTAGTAATTACAGTAGTCTTAGCTGAATCTATATATATATTATTAATAAAAATTATAAAGTCTAGAAATTTTATCTTTATTATATAAAATTTATATTTATAAATAGCAGCCTGAAGGCTGGCAGTATAAAAATATTCTAGAATTTAATATATATAAAATTTATATTCAGCTTTATTTTTACTGAAGATTAATATATAATTAATATAAATAATAATAAACTTATCTAGAAAATCTATAAAAATCTTATTAATAAATTACTGGAAAGAAGCTGGACTGTTAGTAAAATTAAATAATAATATATAATATTTATAAATTTTATAATAAATATAGAATATTATTAGATCCTTGAAACTAGAATTTATATAAATTTAATAAAATTCTTAATAAATATTAAATTTAATAAAAATTTTAGTATTCTTCAGCCAGTCTATTATTTTATTAATAAATAAAATTAAATAAAGATTTTTATAAATCAATATATTTAATTTTTAATAATTAATATATAAATATAGTCCTCCTCCGGGCTTCTATACCATGAGAATAAAAAAGATAAATAATATAATTTTAAAAATAATAAATTTCTTTTTAAATTTTTAATAATATATTATTAGATAATCTTAAGTTTTTTCAGAATTATTTTATATAAAGAAACTGTTTCCAGCAAGTTTTTTTCTTTTAATTTTTTCTGATAATTATAGAGACAGGATAGTAAAAGAATATTTAATTTTTTTTTAAAAAAATATTTATTAAATTATAATAATATTTAAATAAAATTTACTTAATTTATTTTTTTTTATTATTTTAAAATTTTAATTTACAGAATCTTACTTCTCCAAGATTATTTTTTTAATTATATTTAGAAATATAATAAATATCTTAGATTTCTAGTTTTAAAAAATATTTATAAAATATAATAATTTTAATTAATATTATTTTAATTTTATTTAGTATACTCTTACTGCGAGATCTTAGAAATAATATAAATTACTAATATTAAAAATTTTAATTATTAATATTATAATTTATCTTAGTTAATATCTCTTGCAGGAAGCTCCGGAAGATTTATAAAAATATAAATTTATATTCTAGAATTAATATAAAATATAATAATTTTAATATTTTTTAAAAATATTTATTCTGGTAAGTAGTATCCTGCTAGTAATTTTAATTTATAAAATACTAGTCTAGAATATTTTATAAAATTTAATATAATAAATCTGCTCTGATCTTATTTTATAACAGGAACTGGTCAGGCTAAATAAATTAATAATATTAATAATTTAATAAGATTTTATATTTTATAAACCATATCCTGTCCAGTATAATATTATACTAACTGAGATTAAGAATTAGAAAGAATATATTATTAAATTATTATTTATTAATAATAAAACTAAAATAAATAATATATATTAAAAATATAATAGTTTTTCTATTAAATTTTATTATAATATATTCAGTTATTAAGGAGATTGTTTTACTTTGAAATTAATATATTAATTTAATTATAAAATTAATATTTATATATATAAATATATTTACTTTAGTATCTGTTGAAATATAAATAGATATTATTAATCTATTCTTCAATATTAAAATATTTATTATAAAATTTTTATTTTCTTAGTTTAGCAGAATCTATAAATCTAATATATTTAAATAAATTTTTATTTTATCTAGAAAAGAGATTTTTTTTAAATATTATTTTTTATTTATTTATTTTTTTTTATAATCTCCAGCTGTTTAATCTAGATTATTTTTTTTTAAAATAATTTTTAGCTAGATAATTTTATTCTTAATAAATAAAGTATTATTTATTAATTATTATATAAATATAGTTCTTAGACTCTAGACTTAAAGTATAACTAGTAACTCAGAAAATTTAGATATTAATAAAAATAAGAAGAGCAGAGATAATAATATCTAAAATAATTAATAAAATATAATAAAATAATAAACCAGCTTTATTAAATTATTTTATTATTTAATTAATAAGATCTGAAGTAACAGCATAAAATCTAATAAATTAATTAAAATTTATTTTATTATTTATAAATTAGATTATAATTATCTTTTTCAGTTTAAAAGATAGTTACTAATACAGATTATTTTTTTAATAAATCTTAATAATACCAGCTTCCACGGTCAGGTATTAAAATATAAAGATAAAATTATAAAATTTTTTTTTAAATATTATTTTTAATTTTTAATATTAGTACTAGGCGTTATAAGCTTTATTTAGATTAGTAAAGATTATTTTTAAATATTTTAATATATTAGTAGTATTTTTGTAAGAATCAGTTATTTTAAAATAAAATTAAAATATTAAATATTTTCAGATGTCTTCTTTACAGTAATTATTCATGTATATATATTAGATAACTAATATAGTTAGATAGTTTATATTAGTTTTTAATTTTTATTATATTATAATTAACTAGTCTTTGAAAGTCAGAATCTTTTTATTATTAAATATTAAAAAATTAAAGATTTTTAAAAATTTTTTAGATTCAGGAGTCTCAGCTCTCTGGTTATTATAAATTATATAATATATTATTAATACTATTTATATATTATATTTCTAGAAAATATTATTATATTTTTTAATCAGCTTATTCTGTTTTTAGGTAAGTATATTATACTTATCAGTTATAATATTTAATTTTAATTTTATTTTATTTATAAGATTAAGAATTAAATTAAAAATCTTTTTTAAATTTTTTTTATATATTTTATTAAATTCTTTCTGGATAATTTTTTTATGGTTGTTGATTTTTCTATTTAATAGAATAGTTAGATATTATCTCAGGTTTTTTTTATATAGAATAGAGCCAGCCTGGCTTTCTCTAGCTATTATAATTTAAAGAAATTATTAATTAATAATTTTTTTAAAAATTTAGTTCAGACTGTTCTATCTTGGCTGTTTTAATATTGTTAAGTATATATTAAATAAATACTAGCAGTTTTACTAGATAGCTGGCTACTTATAGTATTTATAAAAGAAAGAATAAATAGCTGTAATATTTAATATTATATAAATATTAATTAAATACTTATATTCAGAGTGTCTAAATTAAAATATTAAACATGAAAGGAAAAAGGAAAGAAGTATAAGAAAATATATATAAATAATAAAAATAAGTAAAAAAAATAAAGTAAACAGAATAAACAAAACAAGATCATGTGTAATAAATAAAGTAAATGAAAACTAGGTCATATGTCTCAGTCATGTCTTATTATCACAGCCCGGACTTCTTTTAAAATAATAATAATGAAAAATCTTATTAATTTAATAAATATTTTCCCGGTACTGTATAAGATCTGTAATAAAATTAAATTATGTTATCTAATTAATTATATAATTTAAATACAAATATCCACAGCTTTAATAATCTTATATAACTTTGAAAATATTTTCTATTTTCTACTTCTTAAGTCCATTGACTTTTATATAAGATACTTCAAAAATATAAAATTATTATTAATATAAGTAAATAAATTATTATTAAATATAAAATATATTTTATATTAGACAGCAGAGTCAGTTAATAAAAATATATATTTATAATTTTTTTAATTATATATAAACCTAGAATATTCTAGTCTATTTTCTTAATTAATTCTGATATAATAGAATTCTGATATAATAAATATTTAGTTACATTTTTTATTTCTTAAAGTATTTTATAGAATATTTTCCTTTGATAATTTATTTAATATAAGAGACTTAGTCACTTAAATAATATTTATTTTAGTTTAAGTAAGTTCTATAATTATTTATATTTTGATTCTAAACTAGTCAGTATCTCTAGCTACTAAAGAATTTAATATAAATTTAATTAAAAAACTTACTAGTTTTAATTACCTTATGAATGATTTATATAAGCCTGGAGATATCACTTAATACAATCTTACTTGTTTTAAAATCTCAGAATAATCTCAGAATAATATATAATAAAAATAAATAAATAGTTTTTAATTATTATATTAAATATTTCTAGGATTTAGTAATAAACTAGAGATCTTTATTTCACAAAAATTAATTATTTTAAGCTGTATAGCTTTTATATATATTATATAAATATTATGATTTATTATGAATATATTAGCAGTAATATTATAAAAGATTAAATATTTTATCTTTACTAAATAATAATTATTATTGAAACTGTATCATAGCTCTGGCTTTTGAATAAATATATAATAAAATTTATAAATATATTTTATTATATTTTTTCAGACATTAATAATAATTTTAAAAATTTTTTTCATTTTTTAGAAAAAAATATATTAATAGATATTAAGTCAACAATATATTTAAACTAAAAGTTTATATATATAGACTTATTCTGGATATCTAAATATTAATTTATTATATATTAATATTATTAAAATTTTTTGGGTTTATTGTTATCTAAGATTTAAAATTTATTTTTATTATATAAAAAAATCTCTTTTTTTTACAGAAGACCAGAAATACATTAAAAATTTTTTTTTCATAAAAATACTAAAAGTTTCTTATATCTCTGGTATTAGCTGGAGTTCTTATCTATTTTTAAAATAAAGGTATTAATTAATTTTAGTAATAAATATTAATACCTTTATTTTTTGAAGAAAGCTTTAAATTCAGTTGGTTTAGAAATCAAGATTCTTCTATAAAAGTCTTTTATAAAAATCTTTTAGTTATTAATAAGGACCGGGTCTGGATTTTTATATATTAAAATAATTTAATTCTAGTATAATGAACATTTATTTCATTTTTTGAAAAAATTGTCTGGTTTTCTGGTTAAATTATTAGATTTTTTTTATATTTTCTAACATAATATATAAAGTTAAAATTAAATTTTAGTAGAAATTCGGATTAACAGGTCTATTATTAATTAAATAATTTAATAAATATAAGATATTTAAAATTTTAGTAATTAGAAATGATTTAAATGTATAATATTTTTTTAATTTAGAATACCATTCTTCGAAGCTGTAGATAATAGTAAAAGATTTTTTATTATATATCTTATAATTATATTCCACATGGTGCTACCAGTGAGGAGTGATGAACGAATCTTGTATGGTTTTTCATTATCTTGCTCAAGTTGTTCAAGCTATGTAGGATGGTGGGGAGATTGGCCTTCCCTACAACAGTGGGCGGCCGCTTGCGGCAGAATATAGTAAGGTTCACCCAAGTGTCCAGCACCAACATAAATAAATTTATTAATTTATAATCTAGTATAATAAACCTCTGGCTAGATAAATTTATAAAAAATTTATTAAAGAATTTTTAACAAAGATACATACTTATAAATTGTTATTTAATCTTTAAATATAATATTTACTTTAAAAAAGTATTATTTTTGGCAGTTTTCAATATCTTGCAGAAAATATACTAGAATTAACTTATTTATTCCAAAAATAATCATTTATTAATATGATTTGTGAATTATAATTTATATTTCATTTAGATATTGAATAAAAAATATTAAAATATATATTTTAATCTTGCAGATTAATTTTTAAATCTTAATAAAATAAGAATAAGATCTCTGATATCCCTGACAGAATATATATAAATTATTTGAAATTATTTTTTAATAAAATTATTAAAGAAATATTTGAGTAGGACAATAATATGTATATAATCTTATAAAACATATTTTTTATTTTCAATATAGAATTATACTTAGGTGTAGGATTTTTCTCTAAGGTAATTGATAATATAAATCTCATAAATAATAATAATATAATAATCAATATTAATTTTCTTTAGATTTAGTAAAGCAGTAAAAATTAGTATAATTTTTTCTTAACTTATTAAAATTAAATAATTATTCAGACAGAAAAGCAGATAAGAAATTTAAAATTAATTAATATAATTAATATAATTATTATAATTACTTTTATTAAAATAATTATAATATTTTCAGTTACTAAAACAGGTTCTAGAATTTCTATAGAAATATTTACTATCATAATAATTTAGATTATTTTTCATATATTCTTTTTAAGCTTGATCAAGTTTCTTAAATATAATTTCTCAGATGGTAATAATTATTTTTAACTAATAAGTTAATTCTAGAGTTTATTTTGTTTAATATAAAAAGTTTCTTCTTAGATTTATACTATCTATTAGAGATACAAATAATTTTGATTTATTTTTATAATAAAAATATAGACTTAACTATAATAGTTATATTATGATTTAAGATATTTATTTATATATTGAATAAATTCAATATTGAATATTACAGGAGACTGCAGGATATTTAAGTCTTTATTTAATTATTAATTTTATAAATAAGAATTATATAATATTAAAATACTGATTAGCCGACCAGCTTAGTTATGTATAAGATAATAAAACTAGAAATTCTAGCTGAAGGCTTTTTAATATAAATCTTCATAGAATTTTTCTTTTTAATTATTCAATTAGAGTATTCTCAGATTTAAAAATAAAATGTAAATCAGAGAATTATAACAGGATCAGAAGTAGACAGAAGATTAAGAAGATTATGAATTATATACAAAGTGGTTTAAGAGAGGGAAGGTCAAGCAGGTCTAACAGGTCAGTTAAGTTGAGTAGACCGGGTAGGTCCTCTGGATTTGCACCGTGACATTACTAAATATCTTTAATAATTAATAAAACAGCTGTTTTAATTAATAATACAGACATAAAAATATATAACCATAAAATTATTTATATCAGTTTTATTTTTGTATTTAAAGCTAACTATTCAAAAATAAATCAAAAGATATTATATATATATTCTATTTTTACTTAAAAGCCATTTCAGCAGGCAAAGTAAAGGAAAATAGTTTATGTTAAAATTTATATAAGATTATGTTTAAAGTACAAAAAAACAACAAATTTACAGACTCAAAAAAGAAAATTATATTTTATCTATTAAATAGAATCAAATATAATAATTTGATTAAAATTATATTCTTCAAGAAAATAAATCAGCAAATAAATTGAAAAATGATGAATTATATAAATATTTAGTTAATTATATAAATAGTATAAATATAATTTAATCATGGGATAATAATTATGTTTAGTAATAATACTTGGGCTACCCGGACAAAAAAATTATTAAAGATGTTAAAACTTATCAATAAATGTTTATATATTTAATTTATTCAAAACAAGTAGATTTAATCTTTGTAAAATATACAAGATTATGAATTTAAATAAATAAATTTTGAATAACTAATATAAATTAAACATCTTTTAATTATTTATATTAAAACCTTATTTATATGTCTCTAGGCATGAAAATTAAGTAATATATAAATTATATATATTATTTATTTACAAAATATTATCTTGGTTAAATGCAGGATATTAAAAAATTTATTTATTTTTGTTTTCGATATAAACAATATAATCTATATAAATATAGTTTAATAATAAACCTTTAATATTTTCACTCAGATAAAGATTTTAATTTATTTTATTATTTATATTCTATGAAAAAACGGTATTTTAATTGTTTAAGATCAAAAAAACTATTTTAGATGAAATATATTTACAGAAAGAACAGAAGTCTTAATTATTTAAAATATAAATTTTAATAATAAACCAGAATTATTTTATTTTCATAGCCTGAGAGCAGTTGAGATTATAATATTTATATTAAATGAAATATATAACTAGGAATCCTACACAGTAAATTATATGAACATCTAGATAATTTATTTAATTTTCTATATAAAAAGCCTGATTCAACTAAATTAAAGTAATATAATTTTAAAATTCATATATAGATTACTAAATTACTTTATTCTAATAAGTTAAATCCCAGAACTCTGATTAGCTATCTGATTAGTTATATAATAGTAAATATATAAAAAATATAAATCACATTGAATAAAAGATTATATCAGCAAGAGACTGTATTTTTGATAACTATTCGATATAGAGCTAGTTATATAATAGTATAAATAAATTTCATAAAGATAATTTAGGACAAGATCCACCAGAAGCCCCAAATTTAGAAAAATAAAATAAATTTATTAATCTATTAATGAAAATAGAATTACTGATTCCCAGCAGATGAATATGGAAGAAGAAAATTGAGAATTCTATTAAATCAATGAAAATAATAAAAATAATTAGATTAATAAAAATAATTAAATTTAGCGAGACAGTCAAACAGATTAAATTCTAGAAGATTAATTTTTAACTTTATTAGTTATTTTATTATATATATTTGATAATACGGACATTATTATAAAAATTTGATAATTCAATTGGTTAAAAATAAATTGAATTAAAATTATCTGATTCTAGATCTTTATAATAGATATATAACTTTTTAATATACATAAATTAACTCAAATTAATTAAATTAAATTATTTCTATAATTATTCATAACATAAATTTCAGATAAAATGCTAAAATTATAAAAATATAATCTTCTATCATCTCTAGTAAGCTAGAAGAAATTATAAAAGTAATTTTTTGAATTAATTCATTGGGGCCATAGAAATTAAATATTAATAATTATAAACAATATGAATATAGATCCTTATATCAGAAGAAAATCTTAAAATTTTTAAATCTATTTATTAGAATAGATTTTTATATATAAATTTAATAAAAAAATAAATTTAATAAAATTTTAAAGCCTGAATTTATATACAGAAAGTTCCTTGATTGTATTTATTTAAAAAAATTAAAGACCTTAATTTTAAAGTCCCAATATCTAAGAATAATATTTAATCTTGAAATACTTTAGATAAATGAAATGAATATAAGCTAAATAGAGAAATTTATATACTATTTTCTAATTTTGTAAATAAAGAAAGATATCTATATCTTTGAAGGCTTTATATAGATTATAAAAATTACTCTTATTATAGTAATAAACTAGTTGAAAAATTTGTATTAAACTAAGATTACAGCCAGTAAATAAAAATCTTTATAATTTTATAAATAATTATCTGATTTTGATTATTATTATAGATAATAATGAATTTATTTTTCATTAGAAGAATCAGAAAAAATTTGAAAATTCTAAAAATTAGTTAATGTATACCTATAATATTAAGAAAATAGATAGAGTAATAAAATTTTTAAGTATTAATACTATTTAAGATAAAAATAATGAAAATTATAGATTTCAAAAGCAGATTATATTAGTAAAATTAATTGTTAATTTAATATAGCTAAGCAGAAACCACTAAAAATATTTTATTCTTTTAAATATCCAAGTAAAGCCTACTTAAATAAAAAAAATTAAAAAATCCTCTTCTTTAAAAAGCTAGTAATATATTACTTATAAAAATATAAATAAAACAAGCTTAGAGGCTTATATAAGTAATTTCTTTCATAAACTAATTAATTAGATATTATAAGAGTAAAAATATTATTATTATTTATTATAAAAACTGAAACTTTTTATCTCTCACTTAAACTAGTAAGTAATCTCTATCAAAAATATAGATTTTTAAGATGATTTAATTTAAACCGGACTAATTTATTTATATTTATTATAATGATATATAAATTATATAAATTCTTATTGATCTATATTTATTATATTATTCTAAACTTAAACATGTAAATATTCATCAAACTTAATTAAAATACAAAACATATTATCATAATTATAATTAAAATTAGAATAGAAATCAGAATAGAAAATTAGAATAAAATAAATTTTAATTAAAAATTGATAGACAGATTAACTAAGCAATATAATAATTAAAAATTATCAAATCTTCTTTACTATTCAGATAAAAAAAATATCAAAAAATTAAGCCAAATAAACTAGCTAAATTAATAGTTTTATGTGTTTGATTACCAGGAAAAATATATTTAAGAAATATTTTAGATTAAAATAAATAAATTCTTTTGGAAATAGATTTTATATAAAACCCAGAAGGTACTTTGAGAAATTCATTTTTCAAATTTATCTTTTATTAACTCTGATTTCATATAGAAGATTATAAATTATAATAATTGAACAAGATCTTGATTGTTTAGCAAGTGTTAGAGCGGAGCCGTTGGGTTCGCTGCGACCTGGCAGGTCATGTGAGTAACACACGGTCGCGGATCACGTGGAGTAGGCGAGGTCATGTGATCTACTCCTATATCGCACCTCGCTGGCCCCCCCAACACTGCGGGAGGCCAGCGATCAGTTCCAAGCAGTACGATAGCTAGTGTTCGCACATATAATCGAACTTATCACGTCTCCTGCATCGCCCCTAACAGCAAGCTCCTTTATAATATTATTGTCATTATTTAATTAATTTAATAATAGTAAATAATTTTTAATTCAAAATATTAGCTCAGTACTAGTAAACTTTTTAAATTATAGATAGAATATATTTATCTTATTAAATTTAAATGAAATCTTTTTTAATTTCTTTAAATATATTAATTCTTAAATACCACATTTTCATAGGATTCGAATATATTAATAAGAATACTCATTAAAAATAATGACTAGATAATAAGAATTATATATATATAAAATTAAATAAGTCTTTTTTCATTCTTATTTACTAATTGTTTTATAAAGTAGAGAGATCAGAGAAACTATAATATGAAATAATTCTAAATAAATTACTAAATAAAATGACAATAAAGAAACTTAGATATTATAACAGCTTTTAAGTATTAATTATAAAATAATATTATTTATTTATTAAAAATTTATAAAAATATTATTAACATAAATGATATATTCTAGAAATTTAATTTAGAATCAATAAAATAATATCTTAATAATCTCATATAAAGCTGGGCTTCTTGAAGTTTTTTAGTATT
Organism: Aspergillus eucalypticola CBS 122712; assembly: GCF_003184535.1. Classification (NCBI taxonomy): domain Eukaryota; kingdom Fungi; phylum Ascomycota; class Eurotiomycetes; order Eurotiales; family Aspergillaceae; genus Aspergillus; species Aspergillus eucalypticola. The sequence continues at coordinate 109,003 of NW_020290327.1, forward strand.
TAATATATATGTTTTAAATAAAACATTTATTTAATATAGATATAAAATTATTATTTCAATATATTATATAACAGTTATTAAGAAGTCCACAAAGTACTGTATATATATAATTAAAAAATAGAAGTATTAATTAGTTTAATAATATAGTTATATACTCAAAGTAATTATGCCAAATATAGAATATTATTTAATTTTTTTTATCTAGATTTGCTAGTAAATATTTGTGATATTAATTTTCAAAAACTATTTACTACCAGGAACATTGTCAAGAATTTTTGAAAGTGAAATAGTATTTCTTAACAAAACTTTATTAAAATCTCTATAATTTATATGAAGGTATAAAGTATTTTATAAATATAAAAAATTATAAATTTCTGCAGAACTTCGAGAGGCTTAAATTTAATCTAATTCTTTATCTTTGAATATATTTTTATAAAATCTTCAATTCAGTCTCTGGAAGAGGATATGGGAAAACTTTATAAGAATATTTTAGTAAATTTAAATTTGATAGTATAGTTTACTAGACTATGAAAATAATTTTAAAAAATATATTTTAAAATTATTTAGTTTAATTAATATTATTTTTAGATTCAATAATATATTACAAAATAATTTTTGAAATTTGAATATCTTTAGAAATCATCATAATAATATATACTTTTACTGAATTCTGAGTTACAATAATATATTGAATAAAAAGTTTAAATCATATATTAGATTATTACTAATAATTCTGTACTAATAAACAGTGTATAAATTTTATAATATAACTATTAATAATATTCACTTATTATCGAGCTGAGAATCTTTATTGATTTTTATATAATAGTATCTGAATATAAGTACTTTCTCAGGTATTAGTAATAATAATGAAAGCTCTTTATATATAATAAGCTATTAAAAGTCTCGGGACATTCTGCTCCCGCGTGTTATGTGTTAATAAATCCAATATCTTAAAATAATTATTATACTACTAAAATAAGATCGTCTGACACAGAAATTAATATATTTTATAATTATTTCTATGAATTTTTACTTTAGACACAAGACACACCCCGCAATTCTCTATAAGCTTTAAATACAGTAATTTCTAGTTGAATTAATATATTAATTTAGAGTCTTGTGTTCAGTAATTTATTATATATAATATTCTTAAAATTAAAAATATTATATAATACTGTAAAATCTATAGATAATAGATCCAAAAATATATTCAATTTAAAATAAAGTTATATTCTTAAATAATTATTTTATTAAATATGATATCTTATAAATACTGGATATATTTTCTGAATAATTAGTAAAAGTTATTAAATTTATTAATATAATTCAACTCATAAATCATTTTCTGGTAAGGTCTATTATTAGATAATTTAATAATTAGCTATATTAGTAGTTGTATAGATTTAATTATTATAAAGCGAGATCCAGAGATACATTAAAATAATTATATATAAAATTTATATATCTAGATATTTAAAAATTAAATTATATATAAGGATTTTATTTTAATAAGATAACATATTAATTTATTAAGTAGATAAAATTGAAAGATAATTTAAATTATATAAAATCTAGATTATGAGATAATTAATTTATTTATCTGATTTAAATCTGTTTTGAATATACCTGAATAATTTCTAAAATTTATTTTATATAAGAAATATCTAAATCTCTGGCTGGAGGGATATAAAAAATAATAGAAAAATTTAATAATACTTTATTCCTATACTAGAAAAGTATATTATAACTAATACTAGATAAATTTGTTCATTCAACATTAAAATATATCAAGGCTGTTTACAGATCTAAGGACTATTATATATAATATTAGTATTAAAAAAAACACCAAACATTCTTTAAATATAGAAAAGGTTTGGTAGAGATATCAAGTTCTAAATTGAATTATTTCTTAGGATAGAAGGCAGGTGTCCCAAGAATTTCGACCTTGTAGTGTATTATGAATATAGATAATAATTAATTAGTACTTTCAGGTTATGAGTATAATATTTAGAATATAATAAAACTGATAAGTCTCAATAAACTGATAACTGATAATATATTATATAATATAATTATATAAATTTATAAAGATTTTAAAACTATTTTAAATATAAATAAAAATATAAACATAATAAATAATCTCTACTGTAAATAATGTAAATAGAAAAATTAGAATAATAAAATTTATTTCAACTTTTTTACTTTTCTCTCTGATAAAGATTAATAAATTTCAATTAACTAATTTTTTTTTATTTTAGTTGAAAAAAAGTTTATAAGATATTAAATATTTTTATATAAAATATTATAATTAGTTATTGATTCTTCTAAAAAGAATCTTTTAAAATCTAAAATATTAACTCTTAATTGATTTATTGTTATGGCTTTGGAAGTGCTTATATAATTTATATTAATTAAACTTAATATTTTATAATCTAAAAAATAATAAATAATGATTACCTTTTTTTTATTTTTTATATACATATAGAACATGTTCCTAGATCTAATAATTTAAATTTAATAATATCTGATCAAAGAGTAATAATATTTCAAATTAAAATAAAGATCTGGCTTTTAAATTAGAATCATAATTTCTTAAAAAAATTTTTTTTATTATTGATAACATATATATCCACCTACATACTGGATTTGTATAGTTAATAATAGTAAAGACTTTATATTGCTTGATAAAAATCCCTTAATAGATTTCTGAAATTTATATTTTCAATTAATAATCTATGTCTATTATCTTTAGATATTAAAATTTAATCTAGAATAAAAAATATTTGTGAATTCAATTTTTCTTGTATCTGATTCAGAAAAGAATTGATGATTTTTTAATAAATTTTATAAAAGAAATAAATTTCTTAAAGGGAAGTTATTTTTTAGTATATATTATTAGTTTATTTTAACTAATAATTATAATATTTTAATTATTATGCTTTTAACAGTGGGAATAATACTTGATAATAATTCTAGATTAATTCAATTACTGATTACTTCTAATTCTTTTTTATTTTTAAATGAATAATATCTTTCTTAGATAGTATAAAAAGAAAAAAATTAAAATATGATAAAATTTATTTACTAAGATAGAAAGCCTGTTAACTAGGTAAAAAAGGAACTATTAAATAGTATGGAATTATTTTCGAATAATAAAAGTAGTTCATATCCACGACATAAACTGATTCTTGAAAAAATAGTAATTTAATATAAAGAAGTTAATATTTTATAGATATTGAAAGAGTATAGAACCATTATTAAAAATCTTATAACTCTTATAATTATTATAATTTATTATATTCCTGATGGTTTTACTCCTGCTAACTTGGCTATTATATTATAAAATATTGATTTTTATTCATATAAATATACTTACTTATTCTGTGAACTTATTAAATTTATTCATTACTTGAAAGATGTAGAATTTATTTCAGAATAATAATTTTTCCAAATAAATATTTTTTGTTCTAATATCCTCCTCCATATAACTAGTGTGATAACTAATTATATTATTGATATAAGATAGTAAGTTGAAAATTCTAAGTAATACATGTTCTGAGTTTGTTAATTTAAAATTCTAATTTTTTACTAGATAACTAGGTGGTTTAGTTCTGGATAACTTATTTTTGAAATATACTAAAGTAATATTATAATATAATTCTATGTTAAGTAATTACAGATTTATATAGTCATATTATATAATTTATTTAATTAATCAAGTATATACTTAATTATTACATATGTGCGTGATTAAGGTGCAATTTTCAATTGAAAGCTAGTTTATAAACCAATTAACTGACTAATCATTGATTAGAAGTATCTATCTGGTTAAACAGAGAGTTAAAAATTTAATTATATTATCAATAAAAGATGATAAATTAAAGCTTATAAGTAATATATATTTCAAGTCTATTAATTTGAATTCTAGTCTTTTGCTGAATAGCTGAGTGGTTTAATTCTGGATGATTTACTTTTGAAGTGCATAAGGATGGGATTATGTTAACTAGTAGAGAAAGTATGATATTAAAATGAATATACAAAAAATAAGATTATTCCTGTTATTCTTTTTATTCTTCAGTATCTTATTCACATAAGGGTGAATATAATGAGATAATGTAAGAAATATATCTTAAATATAGATATGAAATAGAGGCTTTAATTGTTTTAAGATATTTTCATTAAATAACTTATTTTTATTCATAAATAATAAAATATCCTTAGATAATTCGTAAATTATACAATAATTTTAACAAGATCTTATAATAAAATTGTTATTAATATAAAATTTTCTAAAAACTTCTTATCATATGAAATATAGGGATATAGATTCTTATAATCATTCTTTTTAAGATCTTGGGCTTTAAGACTACAAGTTTCAATAAAAATTATAATAATTATTCTATTTTATGGTTTTAATTTATATTGATTAATAATATATATTATTATTTATAATAAATCAAATATCATTAAAATCCCTGCTTATAACCCTTTACAGAAAAAGTTAAACTATAAAAATATTTTTTACTATATATTTCATAAGACTTCTTCAAAATATCTTTTATAAGATATTTTTTCAAATGTAGGATACCTTCTACAATTTATTTAAGAATATTGAACTTCTTTATAATTTTTAATTATAAAGGTTCTTTTAAGACTTCTGAAATATTATATCTTTATATATGAAATCCTAAAGAATATTATAAAATTTTAACTTTTCCTAAAGTTTTTTTTCTAAAATTCTATAGTATATATATTAGAAATTAATCTTTCCCTTCAGGACTCGGGACTCAGGATTTCTAATGAATCTGTATATAGTTTTTTTTAAAAAAATAATATATTTTTATTTTTTTTTCAGCTCTTTTCTCTTCGTGTATGAATATTTATATATAATTTATTTTTATGTTATGTTTTCTTACTTTTTTTAATATTATTAATATATCTCTCTTATATAATTAAAATAAAATATATATATAGTTTTATTATATATAATTATCTCTATTTTCCTTTTCTGTAAAAAAGAGATTACTTTCTATGAATAAATCTTGTATTTTACAGAATATAGTATCTTTATATGAAATGTACTTATTTATTTTTATATATTATTATATTATTATTATTATCAAGCAGGCTTATTTTATTATTATTGAAATAACTTTTTATTGACTTATTTTTATTATCTGAAGTTTCTTTCTTGGATTTTTTAAATAAGAAAATAAATTTAACTTTATCATAAGTATTACTAAATAGTAGAACTACTTTTTATTTAATATTTTTATTTAATATTTTTGAAAATATTATTTATTATTTAAAGCGATAAGTCCAGCTCCATGAGATTAATTTATCATATAAATCAAAAATATATCCTTAAGTAAAAATATATAATATATTATAATTAAGAACACATTATTCTTTTTATACTAAATGTAAGAGTTACGGATTTTTTAATTCAAAAATTTATATGGTAGAATTAATATGATTTATTATTGATTTATAAGTATCATGGTACCTGTTTATAACTTGAATATGTTTAATAATTAAAATCTATAATAAATAAATAATTTATTTAGATTTCATAATTTAACTTTTCATATCTTTATCGTTTTTTAAATGATAAAGATTATTCTCTCGCCATGAAATTACAATTCCTGCTTTATTATGAGAACATATATAAAGTCTATTATTAGTATTTTTATTATTTTATAGATATTTAAAATAGTCCTAATAAACTTTATTATTTTGTACAAAAATTTTTTTGATAAATCCCGCAGGTTTTATGATATATAAAGTTTTTGATTTATAAAATATTTTATAATAAGATTGAATAATAGTTTTATAAGTGTCTAAAGCTTCAATTTCTATTTATTTATTATATATTATTTTTTTGTTTAAATAAGTTTATCTACTTTTTTATTTCTTATAAGACTGAAATATATATTATTTTTTGGTTTTTTAAGAAAGCTCTTAAATTCATCTATCTTAGATTAGTATTTACAGTATTCTTCTGAATAGTTTTATAAATAAAGTCTTATAATTTAGTATTTCCGTAATAGCGTTTTCAATTACTTTTTATAAGTTATTTTTATAAAGATTCTTTTTATAAATTATAATTTTTTAAATATAATAAATATCTTTCTTTCTCTTATCATATATTTTGAATATATCAAAGAGTTATTGTAATATTACTTTTCTTAATTTCTTATAATTCTTTATGAATAATTCTTAGATTTAAATATAATAATAGGATATTTATAGGACTCTGAGTCTTCAAATAATATATGATATAAATTTTAATTTTTATAAAGTATTATATTTATCATATTTACTTTTATAATAATTTTTATTAGTTATAAAGTATTTCAAGATTTTGTCATTTATTGTAATTCCTTATAAGATCTACTTTTCCAAGCTAATACAACTATTCTTTGAAACTTTTAATTACTATAAATAATCCTTGATGTAAGATTCTACAATCTTATTTTATTATAATTTTTTTTAAAAATGATATATATATAAATGAATTTCTACTGGCTATTCTTGTTCTTATAATAATATTTTGTTGATTATAAATATTAAGGTATTAATGTTAATAATCTCGTTCCTTTTCCCTAAAATAGACGGTAATAATACTTTCTCTAGATATATATTTAATCTCTAAAACCTTTTATTTTTATTAGATTTTTATTAAAAAATCTGAACTAAGCTTTTTTTGTAAGATATTTTACTCAGATTAGTAAATAAATTAGTATAATTTATTGTAAATGATTAAATGTCAATTCTTTATGAGTTTTATGATTTTATAAAGTTTATTATATATAAATATTTTCTCACGGCTCACGGTTGTCAATATTAGATATGTAATTAATCTTATTCTTAATAAGATTCTGAATAATCGGGATATTAAAAGGTTAAGAATAATATGAAACAAATTATATAAAATCAGATCCATGATAATATAATTTTTTAACTTTATTATTTGGTATAAATTATACAGCTATATAAAAGCAGTATAATAAATATGAATATAGATAAATACAATATAACTAACAGTTTAATTGAAGAAGGGATCCTCAAAAGACTTAATGTTTAAATTTAAGAAAGGTTTTAGATGAATTTTACCTAACTTTTAAATTGGAATGTAGATTTAGTAGATCTAGTATATTAAATATAATTAGATAATTTAATACTCTATAAGCTAATTACTAAAGATATCTTTTAATTATGATGAATAGGCGAGAGATATATGTCTTAATAAATATCTAAAAATCTTACTTAAATAATTATATTTGTAATTATACATATACAGACTCTAAGGAAAGTAATCCTTACAAGAGATAATGATTATCCGCCTACTCCCGGGTGTACCTGAGTATATAGGGGGTTCTAGGGGTCCGCAGAGTATCTGTGGATAATGCTGGCCTTATGGTCTTGTTTTGAAATTTTGCCCCTAGAAGAGTTCCTTACACAGACCCTCCAGGATTATTTTATTATAACATTATTTTTTTAATATTACTTTTGATATCTTTATGTCTTGACTTCTTAGGGTCTTGCTAGAAATATAAATAATTATATATATAATATTTATAACTTGAAATTACAGAAAGATATTCCAATACTAAATAGCTTTATAAAACTATGATTATATATAGTAAATACTTAAATATCAATGATCTTAATCTCTATTATCTTATATAAAGCATATTCGACTATAATCTTTAATGTTTTAATTTTTAATCAATCTAGTCATTAATCTGAAAGGTAATTAAAATTCATTATTTCTAAAAAGAGTTATATACAGAGAAATAGCTACATGGTTATTATAGATTTTTTATAAATTATCTTATAATTTTAAACTAGTTAATCAGCTGCTGGTTTTATTGTTAAATCTAGAACTAAAGTAAAATGATTTCTGATCCATGTAAGTCACCGTATTAAAGAACTAAAATTAAATAATTATTAATAAAGATTATTATGAAAGTTCTTTAATATAGAGATATGATATTATTGGATAATATTAATATCATTATATTTCATCTTATATTGGTGCCCACAAAGGCAGTTAATAAAATAATTTCAAAAAAATAGACTTATATAATTTCTTGTAGCTAGTATAATAGACGGAATTTTATCTTGAAATTCTATATAATCCTAGAATAATTGATACAGTTTGACAAATATTAAGAAAAAAGGTAAAATATATTATAGAAACTTTTTCTTGAAATAAGCACTGCTAATGTACATAATATTATCTATAAGTATTATTAATTATAATTAATGTATATATTATAACTGTGGAAGCAATATGATGATAGTATTATTATATGTGTATAGGAACTGACTAGCTAACTATATAAAAAGATGACTGGGTGGCTAGGTAATTAGGTTTAAAATTATATAATATTTTTAACATCCCTCATGAATAAGAATATAGTTAATAGGATTATATATAAAAAAATGTGAGGTTATTCACATTTTTAAAATAGAAAATATAACATATATAAATAAAGAAATATTAGATAAGATTTTAAATATAATCTATTATTTTTAATTACTTGATAAAACGGGAGTAGACAATGTATTTAAATAGCTTGATAAGATTATTAGCTGTGTATTTAATTATATTAATACAGATAATTTTAATATTCTTAACATGTACTTCTTGATATACAAAATATTATTTAATATAAAAATATTCTGTACAAGCATGGAATTCAGGATTCTTAACTGGGATAGTAATAAATCAGTTATTAGTAAAAATAATAAAATAAGTTATTAAAATAGATATAATATTTGTGAGAGCTAATCAAATAATCCTATTCAGTGCGTCTAAACTAGAATATTGAACATGAGAGGGGAAAGGAAAGGGATATAAGAGAACATGTATAAATAATGAAATAAAATAAAGTAAATAGAATAAATAAAATAAGATCACATGTAATAAATAAAATAAATAAAAACTATATTATATATCTTAATTATATTACTTATTGTTATATTATTCTTTTTTTTAAAACTAGTTATTCTTAGTTAGGAGTATATTATTATCTTTATAATCTAATATAAACTTATTAGTCTTAGTAATAGCTAGCTATTACAACAGTTATTTAAAAGATCCAGAGCAGATAAAATATCTTATATATTAATTATATAAACAAAATAAAGTATTCTTAAAGTTTCTAGCTGGATATTATATATGCTTTATATCATTTAAAGCAAGCTATTTAATTTTATTATAAATAATTATAATATAATTGATTAATAATTATCTCTTTAACTTTTTATCCTAATTAATAAAAATAATAATATCTTGAATATAATTAAAAATCTCTAAAATACTTTATAAATATTATTGTATAAAATGAAAGATTAGATATATTTATTTATATATTTTTAAAGAAATAAATCTTATATATATTTCTTATTTTATTAATAATTAGAACCAGCCCGTATTAATTATTAGAAAAATTATAGAATAAATTAGTCTTAGTACTAGTTTTTTATATAAATAAAGATTTTATTATGAATATTAAAGTTTTCTGGACAGTGTTAATAATTTACTTATTAAATTTATTAATTTTAAGTTTTTTAAATACTTTTCAAAGTAAAAAATTAGATTTATTTTATTTAATAGATAAACTCTTATACCTGATCTTAGATAATTATATGTTATAAAAGATTTATAAAAATATTTAATTAAATAATATTCTAGATTTGTAATTTTTTATTATAAATGATAATAATCTAGTATATTCATGCAGGAGAGCAATAATAATAAAATTAATTAAAAATAATAATTTTGATTAATTATTTGGAATATAATTAATAAATAGAATAAGCTATTGAAATATATATTGATTAATAATCTTCATATATTAGTTTAGAGATAATATATAATAAAAAACTCTAATTTATAAGATCTTAAAAAATTAATTTTAGAATTTAATTATAAACTAGTCTCTATAATTAGAGATAATTATATTTAATAAACTTATTTAAATATATATCTAGATTCTCAATAAATATATTATATTTTATATAAAGATCGGCTTAATATATAGGATAGAGATTAGATATTAAAATAATTTATTATAATAAAGACTATATTATAACTATAATAATTATTTAAAGAATATTATAAAGATTTATTAAAATATATTATTATATATATATAAAAACTAGCATAGGATAAAATAATCTTAAAAATAAATTATAATAAATATATTTATTTTTATATATTAAGTAATTATTTATATAATATTAGATATTTTTATTTTGAACATTTTAATGATATTAATATTTTATAAGAATTATTATCTTCATGTGTCCTGGGTACGCGAGTAATGATTAATAATAAATTTTATTCAATAATTATATTTCTAAAAATTTTTTCATTAGAGACCACAAAGTGGTAAAATATAATAATAATTTAGTCTTAAATAAAATGTATTATCTAGTATAAGAAGAGTAATTTTAATAAGATAATAATTATTTAATTACTTCTAAATATATTTAAGTATATAAAGAATTTCAAAGATCTGTAAAATATTTATAGATTATAATTATTTTTATATTTTTATTTCATATTTTTATTTTAGATTTTTATTCTAGATTTTTATTTTTAGAAGAGTTCCTTGTATCTAATTCTTATATTTTTTTAAGAAAATTTGAGAATATATAATTATATTTAATATTTAATATAAAATTAATTATATAAAGATTTAATTTTATAAGAACTATTATTATAATAAATTTAAAAAATATAGACTAGAACTCAGAAATTTTGTTTAATTTTGATTAATACAATCTTAATATTCTAAAATAATAATCTCTTAGCTATATAATAATAAATTTTAAATAAGTAAAATAATTAACTAGAGTATCATTGTTTTCTAGATAATAATAAATAATAAAGTCATAAGAAAAAATTTTTCATCTAATGGACCTGTTAGATATTAAATTATTTAATAATTATAAAATATTGCAAAACTTAGTAATTTATAGAAATATTTAATTTTTTTAAATATTATAGTTCTTCTAGCTCTATACATTATTTTACTAAAATTAACATAATTATTAATATCTTTTATTATAAATATTATAATCATATTCAGATAAGGACATAAACTTATAATAATAAGATATAAAATATTATATTTTATTAATTTATTAGAAAAGAATTTTTTATTACTATTTTATTAATAATATTAGTTTATATCCCTATATATATATATATATATATATAGAAAAATTATAATATATTAATATAAATATAGATATATCAGTCTTTTTTAATTTTTAAAATATTTCTTACAAGTATTATTATATATAACATATTCTTCTAGATTAATTAGATTATAAATTCTATAATTTGATTATATTTTTTTACAATTTAATACTAATACTTATAAAATATTATTATTTAATAATTATAATAATCTTAACCAGATCCATGTGTATATTAGTAATAAAAATTATAAAATTTATATATATAAATAATAGCCTGGAGACCAGTAGTATAAAATTTATATTTTCTTTTGTTTTTACTAAGAATTAGTGTTTTACTAATATAAACAGTAATAAACTTATCTAAGAAATCTATAAAATTCTAATTATCAAATTTTTAAATAGTTATTAAATTGTTTAAAAAACTATATAGCAGTATATAATATTTATAAATTTTATAATAAATATAAAATTTTATTAGATTTTTAAAGCCAGGATTCATGTAGTTTTAATAAATCTTTTAATAAGTATTAAATCAATTAAAATTTTAATATTTTTCAGCAGGTAAATTATCCTGTTAATTAATAAAAATAAAGAAAATCTTAGGATTAAAATATTTATTTTTTTAATGATCTATAAAAAAATTTAAATCTTCTCCAGGCTTCTATACCATGAGAATAAATGAAAATTATATTATATTAAAAATAATAAATTCTTTTTTAAAATTTTAATAACTATCTTGAATATTTTTTAGAATTATTTTATATAAAAATACTACTTTTAGCAGTTTTTTTTTAAATTTTATTTAATGATTATTAAAATAAAATAATAGAAAAGTATTTAATTTCCCTTTTAAAAAAATTAAATAAATTATAATAATATTTAAGAATTCATTTAATCTATTCTTTCTTCATTAATTTAAACTCTTAAATTATGGAATCTTATTTATCTAAAATTATTTTCTTAGTATATTCAGGATTATAGTAAATATCTTAAATTTTTAGTTTTAAAAAAAATACAATAGCCCTTATTAATATTAATTTAATGTTATTTACTATATTTTGGAAAGTTTTTAAAAATAATATAAACTACTCGTACTAGATGTTTTCATTATTAAAATTATAATTTACTTTAATTGAGGTCTCCTGCGGGAAGTTTTAGTAAATAATTAAGAATATAAATTTATATTTTAAAATTAACATGAGATAGCATAATTTGAGTATTTTATAAAAATATTTGTCTTAATAAATAATATTCTGTTTTTGTCTTAATAAATAATATTCTGTTAATAATTTTAATTTATAAAATATGAATTTGAAATAATTTAAAATATTAGTATAGCAAGCTTACTCTAATCTTATTTTATAATCTTATTTTATAATCTTATTTTATAATCTTATTTATAATCAAAAATAATTAAATTAAATAAACTAGTAGTATAATAATTTAGTATGATTTTATATTTTAAGAATTATATCCTGGCTAGTATAATATTATATATCAATTAAAATTAAAATTTAAAAAGAATATATTATTAAGTTATTATTCATTAATAATAAAATCAAAATGAATAATATATATATTAAAGACATGGTAGCTTTTTTATTAGATCTTATTATAATATATTTATTGATAAAACAATTATTTTAATTTAGAATTAGTATATTAACTTAAATATAAATTTAATATTTATATATATAAATATATTTACTCTAATATCTATTCAAATATAAATAAATATTACTAATTTATTTCTTAATATTAGGATATTTATTTTCAAATTTTTTTTTCTAATTTAGTAGTCTGTAAGTCTAATATATTTAATTTTTTATTTTATTTTATTTAAAAATTTTTTTTAAATTTTATTTTTTATTTATTTATTTCCTTCTATAGTCTCTAGCTATTTAATATAAATTATTTTTTTAAATAATTTTAATCAGATAATTTTATCTATAATAAATAAAATATTATTTTTTAATTATTATATAAATATAGTTCTCAGACTCTAAACTTAAGATATAACTAATAATTCATAAAAAATTAAATACCAGTGAAAACAGGAGTAGTAGAAGTAATAATATTTAAAATTATTAATAAAATATAATAAATAATAAACTAACTACTTTAAATTAATCTATTATTATGTTAATAAGATGTGAAGCACTAATATAAAACTTAATAAATTAATTAAAATTTATTTTACTATTTAATAAACTAGATTATAATTATTTCTCTAAACTCTAATAATAATTATTAATATAAATAACTTTTTTTTAAAATTTTAATAATACCAGCCTCTACTGCTAGATACTAAAATATAGAGATAAAATTATAAAACTTTTTTTAAATATTATTTTCAGTGCTTAATATTAGTTATAAATACTATAAACTTTTCTTAAAAAAATTAAATTCATAAAAATTATTTATAGATGAGCTAATATATCAGTAATATTTTATAAGATTTAATTAATTTAAAATATAAATAAAATACTAGATGTTTTTAAGTATTTTCTTTATATTAATTATTTATATATATATAAAAGATAATTAAAATAATTAAAATAATTTAATAATTTATATTAGCTTCTAGCTTTTATTATATTATAATTAATTAATTCTTAAAGATCAGAGTCTTTTTATTACTAAATATTAGAAGATTAGAAATTTTTAAAAATTCTTTAAATATAAGAATTTTAGCTCTTTAGTTATTATAAACTATATAATATATTATTAATATTATCTATATATTATATTTCTAGAAAGTATTATTATACTTCTTAATTAATTTATTCTATTTCAAGATAAATATATTATATTTATTAATTATAATATTTAGTTCCAATTCTATTTTATTTATAAAATTAAGATTTAAATTAAAAGACTTTTTTATATTCTTTTAATATATTTTATTAAATTTATTTAATAATTTTTTTATGATTATTAGTTTCTCTATATAATAGAATAATTAGATATTTTTTAGATTTTTTTTAAGCTAGCCTGGCTTTCTCTAGCTATTATAATTTAGAAAAATTATTAATTAATTAATTTTCTTAAAAGATTGAGTTTGAATTATTATATTTTAATTATTTTAATATTACTAAGTACATATCAGATAGATACTAATAATTTTATTAAATAATTAGTTACTTACAATATTAGAAAAAAAAAGAATAAATAGTTATAATATTTAATATTATATAAGAGCTAATTAAATAATCTTATTTAATATATTTAAACTAGAATATCAAACATGAGAGAATAGAAAAATATATATAAATAATAAAAATAAATAAATAAGATAAAATAAATAAAATAAGATTATATGTATTAAATAAAATAAATAAAAATTATATTATATATTTTAATTATATTACTTACTATTATAATATTTTAGTATTAAATATCTGACTTAGTAAACAGTATTTAAAACTAGAGTAATTCTTATATTATTACTATGGAAGCAATATGATAATATTATATATATATACAGACTAGCTAGCTAACTACAAGAGAAAATAATTGGATAATTAGATAATTAAGTTTAAAATTACATGATTTTCTTTTATACTTTCCATGAACAAGAATATAGTCAGCGGGATTATATATAAAAAAAACATGAAATTATTTATATTTTCTAAACAGGAAATAAAATATATATAAATAAAAAAATATTAAATAAGATTTTAAATATAATCTACTATACTGAGTTAATAAAGCAGAAATAAATAATATATTTAAATAATTTAATAAAATTATTAACTACTTATTTAATTATATTTATATAAATAAATTTAATATTCTTACTATATACTTCTTAATGTATAAAATATTATTTAATAGAGACATGTTTTGTATAAGCATAAAATTTAGAATTTTTAACTAAAATAATAGCAGACTAGTTATTAGTATAAATAATAATAAAATAAGTTATTAAGACAGATATAATATTAAAATTTTAAATATTTAATTTAACAAATAATATTTAGAGCTAGAATAATTTTTATATTTTTAATATTTAAATAATATATTTATTCTTAGTTAAAAATAATATATTTACTCTCAGTTAAAAATGATATAATAATAATTTATTTTTTTAAATTTATGAGATAGGCCCCCCAGCAAGTTAAAATATATAATAAAAAATAAATATTATATTAAAAAAATAAAAGCCGGCTTAATTAGTATTATAAAAATAATAAATCTAGATTTATCATGATTATAGAAGAGACAGCGGTCAAGTAAATTAATAAAATTATATTAAATAAGATTTATAATTTAAAAATAAAATCTAACTAGATTATTAATAAAAGAAAATAGCTTACTTATTATAAATATAATATTTAGATAAGTATTAATTATAATCTAGATAAAAATATATTATTATATTTTTAATATATTTTAAAATTATCAGAATCTACTACTTTATTATATTTTAAATTTTAATAAGAGATTCTTGGAGTTATAAAATATAAGAAAAATCTTATAAATAAAGAAATTAAAATGTTCTAAATAATTTTATATATAAGATTTTTATAAGAAATAGATATTTTTATTTATTTATATAATATTAATATTTAGGAAGCGGGTGCAGAGACTAATATTAATAAATTTAATAAATTTAATTAATAATATTTTAAAAATATTAATTACAGTATTATCTAGTATAAGTAAAAACAGATTATTAATATAAATAAATATAAAAAAATATTTTTCTGTGAATACAGAGTAATCTGTATATAAATATTTGAAATTATAAATTATTAAAAAATTATAAACTTTATTATATTACTTATAAAATATCTCATCTAAATTATATAATAATTTCATAAATTTATTATATATATTATTTTTTTGGAAGCTGTCTGGTAACTTAATATATATTAATTTATATAATTCAATATTAAGAAAAGCTGTAATAATATTAAAATAATAAAAAATTTAATATAATTTAATAGCCAGAGTAATGAATATCTTAAAACTAATATTTTTTAATAAGTATTATATATATTTCTTTAATTTAATAATCTTTATTAATATACTGTCAGAGGTTTTTGATAATAAAATAAATTATATAAATATTATTATATTTTATTTAAAATATTTACTTAAACAAAAGAAGCTATATATTATAAAAATATAAAAATATATAAAAAATAACCTCTTTAATTTATTTTTATATTTTATAATATATTATTTTATGTTATTTAGATGCCTTGGTACATGCTATAATATTAATATATAAAATAAAAATATAATTAATATTTTATAATATTAATTTTTTTAAATAAAGTTAGTTCCCTCTGTCTGTAAACTAGAAAAAGACTATATAATTATAATATTCTTAAAATAAAATATAAGCAAGATAATTATGAATAAGTAATTTATAAATAATATTAATATTCAAATTTAGATTATTATTTATACTGATAATATATAATTCCAGAGATTTAAGAAGCGCGCATGAGGACTTATAAATATATATAAAATAATATAATAAATATTTAAATAATAATATAAGTTTTATACAGGATTTAGCAGGTTTTATACAGGAAATATTAATAATAGGAAATTAATAATAACTAATTATTTATTAGACTTATTATATTTGATAATAACTACCAGTTCAGGTGTAATATTACAGACAGTATTAATAATTAAAAATAAGAATAAAAATATATTAATTTATTTATATTTTAATAATTAATTTAATTTTTTATTATTTTCATCCTGCTTGTCTGCGGCGGGATAAGTAGAAATAAAATAAAAATAAATTATTTATATTAAGAAAATATACTAAATAGTAATTAATTATAATAGATTTTTTAAATTAGAAACTCTGTATTAGTCTTATTAATAATATATAGAATCAAAGT
>NW_020290328.1:0-124844 GCF_003184535.1 Aspergillus eucalypticola CBS 122712
TTCTAGAAGATCTGGAAATAATAAAAATCAGATAACTCAGAGTTACTAGACTAAAAAGAGTAAATAGTCTAATATAAAAAAATCTAATATAAAAATAATAATATTTCTTTAATTACTTGACCAGAGGAGTTACGGTCAGATAATAATTATAAAATAATAATATAATCAAATCACGTGATACTAGTCTTAAATAAGAAACTAGATATCAATTCATAAAATATATAAAGATAAGTATAATTAATAAACTTATTAAAAAAAAGTAATCCTACTGTTTAAATAAAAAAAATAAATCCTTAAATAAATAATAAATAAATTAAATAATTTAAATTACTTGGAAGACTTGATCTAAATATTTCAAATAGCTAGATATAAATTTTATCTATTTTTAATTTACTGTCTGTAGTAAATGAATCTAGATCAGGATCATGAATTATCAAAAAATAAAGAAACTATAGTCAACTGATCAGAATAATATAAGAATTACATGTAAAAGAGAGAATATCAGGATTTTAAAAAATAAATCTAATCTACTTCATAAGTATTAGATATTTCAGATGATTTTATATGGGGCATGTAATAACTCTGGATTTTCATGGGAACAAGGGTTTTCATATAAATAGGCAAGAATTCAATTAGTAAGGTAAAAGTGATTTCCAGCCGACAAGTATTATTATTAAAAAAGAAGCTTATATTTATATATAAATAATAAAATATAATAATAAAATAAATAATATTAAAAATACTATATCTGAGTTTTTAAATAAATATAATAATTTTATAATTATCTTTTTAAAAAATAAAAAATAAATATCATAGTATTATACTCTAATTATAATTATATAATTAAATTAGAAGCAGAAAAATAATCTTTATATTAATTAATTTATAATGTTTCAGAAATCAAGCTCTAAAATTTATATAAATATATTATAATTATATTATAATAAAAATAAATTTATTTTTTTAAGATCTAGTAAATATATTTATTTTATTTATTTTTAAGGAAGATAGTATATTATATATTTATATAAATTATTAAAAACTAAATATAATTATTATTAAAGATTATTATTCTTTAGTACTAATTAATAAAATAATAAATTATTCTAATAAAATAAAAGTCTTTATTAAGCTTAACTCATATAATATTTATTATTATATTTAAATAAAAAAAATAATAAATAGAAAATTATCTTTTATATTTTTTATTATTATTATAAATATATTATTATATAATTTAATTTAATTTATATACCTGCTATATTCTAGAGCTATATAAACTGTATATTTAATAATTTATTTAATATTTATTATATTATATACTTTAATAATATCTTTATATACTTATAAAGTTATAAGAAATATATCAATTATATATAAATAATATTAAATTCTTCAAAAAAATACTAGTTAGTAGTAAAGATTTTTAAATATAAGTTTCATATATAAAAAATATACTACTTAAGATTTAACATTAAATGAAAAAAAATCCGAATAAAAGAATAGATTAATATAATTTAATTATAATTAAAATCTAAAATTATATGTGAAATCTTGGTTTTTATAGAATTTATAAATTTTTATAAATAATTTCTAATAAATTATTTATATATTCTTCTTCTTCTCACAGAATTTATATACTAGAAAAAAAATAGGAGAAATAAAATTTTTTATAATAATAAAATAAAATTATTAATAATATATATTTTTAAATTAATTATTGAGTCTTCCAGCAGACATATAAAATATCTAAAAAATTAAAAAAAAGTTTTTTAAAATATATTATTTTTATAATATTTTAATCTAGAGCTGTAAATCAAGCTTAAAATTAATTTATTAAATTTTATAATTAACTATAATTATATTACAATTATAAATAAAAGAAATCTGGTATTCTATTATATATCTTTAAAAAGAATAATAAATATAAAATAGAAATATTTCTAAATAATTAAAAATTATTTATTATTATAAAAGTATTTAAGTAATAGTATTATTATTTAAAATTTCAACTATAATAGAATTTAATTATATTAATCTTAAGATTTTTATAAATCTTATATTTAAGAAACTAAGTCTCTAGTAAATTAAATAAATAAAATTATTTATAATATTTAATTTTATAATTAAATACTAGCCCGGGAAGAAAAATCTTATAAATATATTTAATTAATATTTAAATCTTATTTTCTTACAGAAAAAGAAAAAATAGAATTTATTATTATTTATTTGATAAATAAAGTTATCAAAGAGCTTAATATATTTAAAAAAAATAAATAAATTTTTTAATAAAATATTAGCAGAAAATAGCTTAAATATTTATATAAAAAATTAAATAAATATTAAAATATATATTTATAGAAAAAAGTATCTACAGATATTAAAATATATTTATAAATAAAAAATATTAATAATAATATAAGAATTCTAGATTTTTTAATACCACGAGTTTATATACACGCAGTAATTAAATTTAAGATAATATATTTTAATTTAAAATTTTTTATAATAGATTTACTTAGTAAAGTATAAAAAAATTTATAAAAATAAAAATAAAAAATTAGAATTTTTATAAATAAAAAGCTGAGTAATTTAATTTAAAAAATAAATAAAATAAATTTATTTAAAAAATTAAATATATAATAGTTCTAATTAACTTAATAATAAGATAAGAAATACTATAAATAAAATATTATATATTAAAAAATGATTATTATTAAGAATAATATATTTGAAAGAATATTTAATATAAATATTAATAATATAATATATATATTAAGATAAAGAGATAAATAAAAATATATAATTTTTATTAAAAAATCTAAATTTATTATTATATATTTTATAATAAATTAAAGCTACTACTGTAATCTAATAAATAAAAAAAAATGATTATAAATTTTATTATAAATTTATCTCCAAGTAAATAGTAAGGAAAGATTTATAATATAATTTTAGTAATAATAAATATATATATTAAATTTATATTTTATTTATTATATTTAAAAATATTATAGCTCTATAACTTATAAAGCTAATATATGAATATATTATATTTATTTTTAAGAATATAAAGAAATTAGTAACTAATAAAAATATTATATAAATATTTATAAAAAATAATCAACAGTGTATTATCTCCAAATAAATAAATAAATAAAATATAAAATTAAGTTTTTAAATATTTTTTATAAATTTATTTAAATTCTTTCTAGGACAACTGGATCTGATAATTATTAATAATTTAAATAATTTATAATAATATAATTTAGAATATTATAAAAATTATAGTTTATAAAATATTAATAAATTTTATATTTTAATTATAAATTAATATAAACTAAGAACTCCTCTCTAGTAAATTATTTATAATAAAAAAATAAATGAATATTTTTATTAAAATTAAAAAAATATCCAAGATCTTATTAGAGAAGATAAAAAAATAATATAATATAATTATAAATATAAAAAAATCCTTCAAATAAAAAAAATTATAATATAAATTAAAATATTGAAATTATTTATTTAAATATAAAACTTGAATACTAGTAAATTAAATTATTTCTAATAATTAATATCTAGAAATCACAGTTATATAATCATAATTATTATTAAGAAATAAAAATTTATATTTAATTTTTTATATAATATTATTTTAGAATTTTATTATTTTTAAATAAATAAGCTCCATTAATTATCTTTAATATTAGTTAATAAATATCAAAAATAGCTAGTGAACAGAATTCTTATATAGAAAATTAAAAAAGTCTAAAAAAATTTCTATTATAATAATAAAATTATAATTCTAAAAAAGACACCTAGAATTATTTCATAAATATCAAAGATTTATAAGTCTATTAAAATTAGTTATCTTTATTAATTTAAAATAATACTTAATTATTAATAAAAAATATAAATAATTTATTATTATATACTTTTTATTATATACTTTCTACTAGTAATCACGCATTACAAGAAGACATATTATATATAAATATAATTACTTATTATTTAATAATTAATGATTATGAAAGAAAAATAAGAAAAAATTTTAAAATATATTTAATTATTTATTTAACCATGCATGAACATTAGTTTGAATAAAATAATTAGTATTATATAAATTAATTAATTTATATTTTCATTTTATTTTTATATTATTATATATACCTGAACAAAGCACTCTAAATATAAATAAAAAGAATAATAATAATAAATTATATATTTTTATTATCTCTGCAGCCGGATTCCTGGGGCTGGTAAATTATATACTAGAAAATTAATATTATTATTTTAAATATAATTTAATATAAGATATTACCAGGCTGTATCCAGCAGTACTAATAAATTTTTATCATAATAATTATCAAATAGTAATACTTACCGGGGATGTATTATATAAATTAACTAGAATTTATATCTAATATATCTACTATAAGAAAATTATTTATATACAGATATAATAGCTAGCTGAATATTATTTATATTTAATATAACTAATAGAAATTATATAATAAAGATTATTATCAGAATAAGATCCTGTAAAAATAAAATATTAATAATATTAAAGACACGCAGAATAGCTGTAGTATATTAAAGGAATAATCATAATTACAATTACAGCAAATATAACAAATAAAACAGACATGGTAGGTAAAACAGATATAATAAAATTAATAATAATATAATTAATAATAAAAAAAATATTAATAATAATAGTAGTAATAGCAGCAGCATAAATAACAGTATAAGTATAGATAATATATAGAATATTAAAAAAATAAGTTATTTTTATTAATTTTTTTTATTGATCTCTTAGTAAATAATTATACACCTGGCCACGTGTGACACCTCGGTCGTCACATGACGCACCACGTGACTGAATCGCACAGGTCACGTGACCTCACAGACTCAGAGGATCGCTGACGGCAATCCCCAAGGAGATAATCAGGACACGGGACTTGCCAAATAACAAGACAGGAACCAGCCGGGAGATAAAAGGAAGAAACCAAGAGTACTAATAAAAGATTAATAGAAGAATAGCAGGAAAAGAACAGAACTTACTAAGCAGGAATTAATCTTTGGAGATATATAAGATAACTCAATCCCTGGAAATAGGGAATTTTTTCTTTCTTCTCTAGATTTGTTAGTCCTCGTGAATACACAGGCTTCGTTCGGACATGATTAGTCATAGTAGTCTTCAGGTTGTCACACCACGCACTTCTAAAAGAAGAAAAGGAAATTAGTAATTTAATATAAAAATATATATGATATATAATTAAGTTATATATAAATTTATAATTTATACAATACAGCTATCTTCTTATATAAAATATAAAATATATATTTTTATTATATAATTATTATATAAATCACCGCCCACGCAGAATAGTAAAATAAATGTATCGGATAATTATTTTTATAAGATAATAAAAGAAAATATATTAATAAGCTATTTTTATATAAAAAGAATATAAATAATATAAAAAGATATCAGAAATTACTATTACTAAGTAAATAAGCTAGTATAGTAATAAATTTTTAAAAAAAATTTATAAGAAAAAATAAAAAAAATTCTTAATCTTATATAATTTATTATTATAAATAAAATATAATAAATAATAAAGTTATTTACAAGTAAATTCTTGCTTATTAAAGTATCAAACTATATGATTATATTTATTATTTTATATCAGTTTATTATAAAATACGCATGCAGTGTTATTTCTATGTATAAGAATCCTAGAGTAGGAGAATATATTATATATAAATTATTAAAAGATTATAATTAAAATATTTTAATTAATTAAATTCTTGTAATTTTCTGACTTTCTAATTAAAGAGTATATAAAGTTATACAGAGTTCTTTATAGCTGCAGGAACGCAGTCTCCAGAAGAAGAAGATAATATTAAAATAAAGCTACTAGTTTACAATAATCTAACAGATCATGTAAGTAATATATAATTTACTTTTATATTATATCTCGCTGCCCCCCCCCCCCCCCCCCCCCCCAATACCGCGGGAGGCCAGTGATCAGTTCTAAGTAGTACGGTAGCTAGTGTTCGCGCATATAATTGAACTTATCACGTCTCCTACATCGCCCCTAACAAAAAACATTTAAGGAAACTTATAATAAAGTAATTCAAAAAAATAAGAGAATTCAAACAAATTCATTTCTTATTTCAATTATCAGTCTGGCTGTAAACAACTCTGATTGATTAGATTTGTAATTACCAGTAGTTGTTTTAGATAAGAAACTTCTCAATTATTTCTTACTGAAATAAAATGAAAAGATTTAGATTCATTAATTATTATAGCCTGTAACGTATATATCTTGTCTGCTAAATTTGGTAATAAAACTAATAAGATGTATAGTATTATACTAATAGTCTAGTAGCACTAGACTATTGACAATAATGATTATTTAGAGAGATCCTGTAAAAGATTAAACAAATTATAAATTTATATAAATCAAATATTTCAAAATATATCTTTTACATATTTTAAATCATATCAGGCTTGCCGGACATATGGAGAGCACGCAACTGAACCCGTACGTTACCAGCACAACAGACAACGTATGGAACTATGTGGGCCAAAGAGCTATACTTGAAGCATCATACCTTTCCGGCTTACTGCTTCCTCGATGTGAAATCCGAACACGAGACGGTAAAGATCGCGCAGCCAAAGATGTTGCCCGCTCTGCATCATCACTTCAACAGCGCATGCCACATCAGCTGCACCCGCTCGAGCTGAGGGACCCACACTCCTAAATGTCGGATCGAATGCTACCAATTGCTTGTAATTCTTCAGGAGTGCAACCTGCCATGGCATCGACCCAAACGCGTCCGAAGAAAGCGACTTGACGAATGAAGGAAAACTATGTGGCCCGACGCGCTGGAATCCGCTATTTATTGCGGCCTGGGTCACTAATATCCGAACACATGCCAGGTTTGGATCCCGGGATGATGTCTTTACCGTCTGCGTGGAAGATGTTTGTTCTGAAGACTGGCTTTGACCCGAGATATTAGACGAATTAGACGACCAGGCGTGCGAAGACTGACCTGGGCCTTGGCCCAAGACGAAGATATTCTGTACTGGTGCGTCATCGGGCGACACAGTTGCGGTATCGTCGAATATTGTTGTTGGTGTCTCGGGGTTTCCTTGTTGATTTATCAACTCATCAACTGAACCAGACTCCAATGGTTTTGGTTTTTGAACGACCTGTGTAGTAAAGGTTGCTTGACTTGGCCGGGGTGTACCTCGATCAGAGTTTCGAAGAGTACGTTGAGTCCAACCTTCACGGAAGATATCGCATAGTTCCCAACAAGCCTGAACTGCAGAACCAAGCAATTCCTCACCTAGCCTTTTACCTTCTTTGATACTCTGACGTATGCTGAAAAGCATTTCTGCTAGGGACCAGCAGGCGCTCAAAAGGGAGTCTGTTTCTGATACAAGTGTCCTTTGTTTCATCAGGCGGTGACATATAGTGATGTAGAAGTCCAAGGTTCTTTCTCTGAAAGCATCTGGGAGGTTACGGTCGTGTGTATTGTACAGATGATTGTTCAGCTCGAAGCTAACACGGAGAACAGAATCAGCATTCTCGTCGTTTCTGACGCGGGTCTCGAATAGTGTTTGGCAGAAGTCTCTGCAAAGGTCAAGCGTTGGGTTGATTTGCGGTGCACGATCATCACTATGACTGTCGTACAATTCCTGGCACAATCGCCAGCACGATCTCCAGACGTCCTCCCGAGTATCCACAGTGCATCCATGACGTTCACGGTGGATGGAGCTTAGTGTTGCCAGTGTATTGCACAGAGCCCAGCATTCAGCCAGAGCTGCTTGTAAAGCACGAATCTCTGATTCTTCATCAGACAATTGTACAACTTGTGAGTGGTGACTTTCGGGTTTTCCATTTGTATGTTGGCCAGCCTCTTCAGCAGTCGCGTTTCTTGAGAAAGCCAGTTCTCTATTGACCGAGGGCCTGGTGAATAATGGCTGTTCCTCGCAGTGATTTACGGCCATTTCTGATACTTTATGACTGGTGGAATGGACATCTTTGCTAATGTCGAGGAACTCCTGCCTTGTTTGTGCACGTGGGGTTGCTCGTTCAAACCAGTCTCTGGCTGGTTGAATCGATGTAGTAGTCAGCGGCGGTGGTGATGTCGGACCATATTGATTCTCCTGATGCCCGTCAGTACATCCATGTACAATGACCAGAGGATCAGTACCTTGGCCGACTGTTCAGGTCCAGTGCTCACGGAAGGAGGTGCCACCACGTTTGATGCTAAGGTTTCTGCTCCATCTGACTCTGACTGTGAAGGGCTGCTAAAGTATTGCACGCCATTTACCTGATTATACCAACTAGAGTTAGCCGTGCAGTTCAAACAGCAGATGAGGTGCATTGGATGGTGGTCACTCACAAACTCGCCGAACCCAGTAGGTGCATGTATCACAGACTTTGGAGGCTCGTCCTCATCCGACTTTGTTGGGTTGCTGTTGGAAATCGCATTCATTGGCTGTATCTTACCAACACGTCTAAAGTCAATATAAAATTCGGATTTATACCAATTACTCTTGCGTCGGAGAAACTTGCACATACTGTAAGTTCAGTTTTAGCAGTATTTGGTGTGTGCGACGACTGGGTTGTTGCTGTCGGAGGCACTGCTTTAGGTCGAGTGTCAGATATCTGAATATCATTGACGACCGACTTTTTAGTGTGGCTAGGTTGCTTGGGACTTGAAGGTGACTCTTCACTGTATTTTACCCCTTCGTCAGATGAGCTGCTTATACTTCCGTCGGGCCTGGAATGATTAACATAGATTGTGGTTGGCAACGTGTTTTATAACTTACATCTTGAAGACTATTCGCGAAGCAAGATACAAGCAATGAATGTCCAATCCTCGTACAAGGGAGTCAGAATTATAATCATGTTGTGGCCTATGATGATTGATCTAGCAATCCGAGTTGAACTCGGCTCATGGCGCATAGGTGTCTAGACTGAGTGGAGGCGGATGAAGGTGAATAGTAATTAGTTAGTAGTTATCCGTGCTGTAGGTTGGTTGACTAACGCCAGCGGGGTTGAGCTCATCCTTCTTGAAGGGTGCTCTATAGTACCTAATAGTACCGCGCTTCCTGTTCCTAGTGAGCTTAGCTTGTGATACGCTATGCATGAGACTAGTTGGTAGGCCTATCATGTACGAGGTACAGGCTTTCCAGCCCCTTCATTGCTACAGTAAATTCGTATGTGGCACACACATTGATTGCACTGATATTTTCGGAGTATCACCCAAGACAAGCATGCAAAGGCAACGATTTGTACGGTTCGAGTGCTTATTCCGCCTAGACTACTTTGTATTGGCTGGATAGATGGCATTCCAGGAATAACGAACTATCAATGATTAATCATGTCCCTTGGTTTTAAACTGACAAACAAGAACACGAGACACAATCTTATTGAGAGCATACGAAGCATATCATTAACCAGTACTGGAAAATAGCCGCTGCAGTGTGATGATGAGCAACAAATCGTGACCTTTGACCAAGGCATTAGATAACAAACACCCATTGGCCATAAGTACTAGTTGTAGTAGGTGTAGTACTATGGTGGGGTACCCCGGCTTATTATTGGTCCGTGTACAATGGAAGTTATGGGGTCGTACTTCTCGGCGCTTCCACACGCACTTACGATCTTAGCCTATTGTACTCCGTAGTATCTTGTATTTAGCCCACCATCATGTGAACAGAACAACAGACAGCTGCCCGATGGCGCGGTTTCCTGGTATTTGCACCCTGTGCCCTGTGCCTTCACCAGCTCGCTTTTCGTATGCGATTGGCAGGAGAAGTATCGGGACTGCAGTACTACTTACACTCGACAAATCAGAGACGGACAGTGATCGATGCACGGCGCAAGAAGGCACACCTGTTTGATTAGGTTTGACTTAGACTATCACGCAGTAGCTATACGGCTCCACCTCTATCTCTAAAAATCCCGCCGTGCGCACTTACATGGCTTATCAGCCCGGAGCACCTGATATATTAAGAGCTTTGGCCGGTAGTTCGCGCAGCGATTGATCTTATTCGTCCTTCCGCTAATCAGGAGAATTTACGGTCGATATGTACTAGTAGTACTGTTTCAGACCCGGCCAGGTGCCATTTTGAGATGAGCTTTACCTACAGCCCAGCCAGTGTTACCTGCCAGTGGTACTTGAACAATGTATATAATCACTAGGCATGAAAAATTGCCATACTGGCCCCCGCGGTTCATAGATATCGTTCGATTAAACCGTGAAGTCGATAATGAAAGTTTAGCTGCTCTGATATACATGATCGCTACTCCGTACTCGATCATCTTTGACCGACGAGACCAAATTGGCCCAAGCCGCCGAGCGTAGGGATATGTAGCTATTCTTCACCCGCAGACAGAGAAATAGCCATAAGTATGAGTGCAACCAGCGTGCTCAAAGACTGCGGTTAACATGTGTCACACCGTGATAGAGCTGGCAAGATGTTATATGACTCCAAATCAAACGCTGACCTCTTCATAGAGTCCAGGAAGAAACCAAGCAAAGCGTGAGGTGGCAAAAGAGAGAAGAAAGATGAAACAAATAGACCTTCCACCCTCTAGCAATGCCATGCAAGCAAACAACCCATTCAGGCCAACGATCTCTGGCAGTGAATTCTGGTTCTGCACAAGGTCGTGAATGTATTGATTGCACGATTTGAGGAAGCAACAGAGATATTCCCCCACTTATGGATGTGCGAGTAAAGCTCGTGTTCATATTTGGTTCTTCGCTCGGTCTCTTTCAGTAGGATTATACCTATTGAAAATATGAGTTTCCACGTGTATGTAATTCCAGCCAGGGGTTCACTTACCGTAGGAGTTTCTCTATCAAATCGACATGAGTCATTATCATTCTGCGGCAACAGTACCGCTTGCATCCAAGCTGATCCATGGCGTCACTTTCAAGCTCCAGTTAGTTTGTCGCCGTAGTTAGAAAATCGACTACCAATACCTACCCATCGGGTATACCCTCATCAAGAAGTTGGAGATAACGCTCCCAGAGATCTCCGACAACCTGGAATTTACGTTGCATGAGATTCGAGAAGCGCAATAGGGTATCAAGTGCCACGTACCTTGCCGCAAGAAAAACAGCGGACGGGGATGATCATTTGGTCTGATTGTTTCTTCCGTAGAAAACGTTTCCTATTGGTGAAGTAAGTATAGAGGAGTCAGATTTATCAGAAAGCGTTTGGTATCTTGACAGCCGGAGAAAGGTAGGAATTGATGTTTCTGTCTTGGTCCCTTATTGCTGGTACTCGCCAAAGACCATGAGTGCAGTTTTTGTCTGCCATCAAATTGCCCGAGACGTGCTCCGATTGAACAAACACTAGACCGCAGCCCCACTTGTTGCTTTTCTAGAACCAAAAATACCGCATATATTACTGTTTCTTAGTCTTAAATTACCGCTATTCTACAAAGGGAATGACCGCACCTGACAGGATGATAAAAAAAAAAAAAGTAGACAACGGGACTGGAATTTTGTAGGCCAGGCCGTCATCAACACTATCGACCCTACTACGCCAGTGTATGGACGATTAACATTGGAGCCTTGGAGACTTTAAGCCTATATCACAATTCATCAGATTTTTCATAGATTTCTGTCTTTTCCTCCATATCAACTTACCAATGCGCAATACTCAAGACCCAAAACGACCGTCAAAGAGATCCCGAGTTGGCGATGCGGCTTTAGGAAAGACAATGCAGATTGACGATACACGAGTCAAGCGACGTCGCACATCACAAAGCAAGAACGATATCAATCAGGCGCACACGCCGGCCACCAATAACTCAAAGGAAAAGCATGGGGTCGAAGAGCAGTATACATTAGCCCGCTCTGTGTCTACTGTACAGAAAAGCGAACCGCAATATGAAACTTGGTCGTCTACCAGCATGGTAGCTGGTCAGTACAGCAACCTAGATCCAATTTTTACGAGTGATGACGAGTAAGTTGAATGCCTACCATGCAACTGAAAAACCCTCTAAGCTCCTCTCCATGTTAGGTATCTCCTCCTTGGTCTCGAGACTGCAGTCCATGTCTATTCTCTTGCGACCTCGCGCCTTCTTCGAACACTTCCATCGACAGCTGGAGATAGCATAATTGGATATAAACTCTCTCCGGCAAACCCAAACTTCCTCTATGTGTTTACGTTGAGCGGTTCTGTGACCAAGTGGGAGTGGCTCTCTGGCGAACAATGCTCGTCTTGGGAAGTAGGTCACAAGACGATTTCTGTCGACGTGTGCCTTAGTGATTCTGGGAACGATCTATTGCTTTTCATTTTGGAACGCAAGGATGGAAAACGTGTGATCGCGCTCAATGCCTCCCCTAACGACGCTTCACAATACATGATTATACTCGAAACCCATGTTCAGATCACTAACCTCAAGGTTGCATGCCAAGGCCAGTTTATTGTAGCATACAGCGACCGGCATGTGTTCTTCGGCTGGACAGGGCTTGTTCAGCCTTCCGATTCTGTTCGTTATATCTGGAAAGAGGTCAACTTGCCCGTCAGCGTCATGTGCATTGATGTTCGGCAATACACAGCGTCGAATCGCCCTGGAGCGCAGGGTTCAAAAGATCGGGATCATGCGGAAAAGGTCGATCTAGTCTTAGGTGAACGAAATGGTTCTATTCTCATATACTATGACATCCTGCGTTTTGTCAAGGATGAGGGAGGTCGTCAACATGAAAGAAACCTCACTCCTCGGCGCCTTCATTGGCATAGGAGTTCTGTGAACAGCGTGCGTTGGTCTAAGGATGGTAGGTCTTCCAACAAGAACAATAAGATAGAGACAATTTCACTGATGAACCTGTTCAACGAAAGGAAACTACATCATAACAGGTGGCCATGAATCGGTCATGGTGCTCTGGCAGCTGGACACCGGTAGAAAACAATTTTTGCCTCATCTTTCGTCTCCGATCGGCAACATAGTTATATCTACAAGCGGGAATCTATATGCCGTCAAATTAGCGGACAACTCGATTATTGTCCTGTCAGCGAGAGAATTACAACCTTTCTCTACCATAACAGGGTTGCAGCTGTGTCCCAAAACTGCAAAGGCTCATGGCAAGATTTCACCTGAAGACCAGCCCCTGTTCGAGTGTGTTCCTGCTGCAATGCATCCACAGAACCTCGATCACCTTATTATAGCTGTCCCCGCCTCTCGTCAGATGACTCAAGAAAGTCACCCCCTGGTCAATGCCTCCATGCTTCAAACCTACGATATCCGTACCAACAGCCATATATCCCGTCAAGCTCTTGCACGCACCAACGCGACTACGTTGAAGATTGGCCCTGATGGCTCTCACATAGTTACTCCGGACGTTACCCACATCAGTGTTTCCAACGATGGTAAATGGATGGCCACCGTCGACAGTTGGAGCCCCTACATACGAGACATGCAAGCGCTGTATCATGGGGATTCAGGAATTACTCATCCTTCGGATGGCTTCCAGGAAACTTTCCTGAAGTTTTGGAGATGGAATGATACTTCCAACCTGTGGGAATTGGTTACCCGAATTGACGGACCCCATTTCTGTGACAAAGGTTCCGTGCGTGTTTTGGATGTTGCAGTACGGGCATACAGCGCGGAGTTTGCGACCATCGGTTCAGATGCAGTCTTGCGTTTTTGGTGCCCGAGTACTAGGCAGCGCAGTGGCTTAAAATCTGACAACCCAGAAGAGCCTATGGAAACCTGGAAATGTCGGAGAGCTATTGATTTGAAAACTTACATCGATGTCGGCATAGCACACTCACTAGGTGCAGCTTCCATAGAATTTTCTCAGGATGGGTCTGTTCTTGCCGTCTGCCTGGGATCCAATGCATGCCTCAACTCCGGACTTGCTATATTAATCGATGCGCAAAATTGCAGCGTCCGTTACAGCAGAGTCGGTTTATACAAGGGCATGCCCTGCGCGGCTGCGTTTGTCGGGTGCAATCTTGTTATAGCATCCCAAGAGGCAGTCTCCGTATGGGATACAGTTGATGATATTGTCAGGGCAGTCAAATTGCCTGGGTCCGGAAGCGTTTCGTCCAAGCAGCCTCGTTTGCTGGCTGTAAGCTCTGAGACTAATACCTTCGCTGTGTCAGTACAGTGCCCACAGAATCATCAGCATTCAAAGAAGAGCCGTATGATCCGATCTTCTATACAGGTATACGATGTTCCCACATTAGCGTTGCTGTCGGAAACCACCCTTGGGCATCATCCAGTTGCCTTACTATCAGCTATGCACTCGAGTGATTATGTTGTTGTTGATGTTGCGGCCAACGTCCAGCGGATTGGCCGTCTCGATCAGAGCTTCCAGAGCAATGGTCATTCGCGTGACCTTGGTTCTCACCTTAACTCGGGACTTGGAAACCTGTTCGGCCAGCATGGTCGTGGGAAGTCTCAAGATCCACAGCACATTGCTACTGGCTCGGACAATCAAATTCAGCAGAAAGAACTGGCTAACGTCTTCGGTGATGCGCCGCCCTTCGTTATGCCCCCTGCCAACATGATCTTCCGCAATGTGGTAGATGCTCTTTCTAGTTAGTTTCAGTTAATCAGAAAATTAATCTTGAGACAGACTATGATTTTACATCGTTACGTTGCTCTAGGTATTCAAAACTGTAATTTCACGTCCTTGCTCAGCTCCTTAAGAGGAGTTATGATGGCATACTTCAGTATTTTGTTCGGTGCTTACTTTCACTTATGCTGGACAAACTTCGCTGGGGTTCTGCTGGGTCTTCGCAACAGTTCATTATCTCCCCCATTTCCCTCCGTTGCATTCTGTTCTATCGTTTGTCTAATTATTCTATATGTTGTGTCACTTTTAATTCCATTTCCATTTCCAATCACATTTTTATATATAAGTATAGCGGGGGGGGGGGAGGGTGTGAGGCGAATGGATGAGATTATCAGAGTATCCCGGCAGCATGCGTTATCTTGAGATACCTAGAATTCTTACTAGTAGGGAGTAGGAGTAGCCCTGTACACCACTGGCACATATGCCCCAGTGCTTTTTATATGTAATCATAAACAAGATCATATCACATACCTAGATCAACTTCACGCTAATCTTCGCATCCTTCTTCGCAATTTGAAGATCCTAGTTCGTAACCACGTTAAAAAGAGCACCCATGTATTTTTAGGTTGTGATCTCCAGGTCTCTGGGCATGATTCTGACTGCGAAGTTGAAGGTTGCGGCTTGTCAGATACCTCCTTTTGTCCGTCCTCCAGATCTACGTCATCACCCGTGAACCTGGTCTGCAGATGCTGTTTCCCCCTTTGCTTTGTTTGCTTTTCCTCTGCCTTCATCTGTTGAGCCTCAAACCTCCATGTTTTAGCTGCCTCCTTCTCTTCGAAAGCCTGACGTGCTGCTTGTACCGTAGCCGCCCTAGCTATAGGGTCCATGCTCGTACGCGTCTTAGATCGGAAAACGAAATCCAAAGATGACCGGGATACCGGTGATGTTGTATCCAAGGTGCTTCCGTTGTCTCGTGAGTATCCGAAAGATGAACGGCCGGTTATATTCGTCTGAGAAACCCCAGGCGACCTCGTGGAAGAGCTATCATGAGTCTGTAGCGATAGTCGGGGTGTCTTGCTTAGATTGGTTGTGCCCGGCTTGAAGGACTCTAATCCTGACTGTGTCGGGGAATGGCTCCCCGCAAATGGATCCTTGGGAGAATCATCGCTCTCAAGTATGGATGCTTGGCACGATTGATTTAATGGTGGCGTATAAGCACGTGGAGCGAGACGCATGGGATGAACATATTGTGAGCCTGGTTTATTCATGGCCGAACTGCTGGCTGTGGACGCTTGGGACATTGCACTTGTAGATTGACGATAAAAAGCCGAGGGGCTTTTCCCCGAGGGAGGATGGCTGATTGTTTCAGTCCCAACTGCTGCCTTGTCGTATTTCGCATAAATGCCTAAGCCTTCCTGTTCGAATGATGACCGCGAAAGGTCGACTGTGGTCGGCGATGAGCCACCATATGATGCTTTCCTGAGTAAGGGCATTCGCTGCATTTTAATCCTCGCTGACTCGTACTTTCACAATGACAATGATGATAAAGCCAGCCCAAGCACCCAATGTAGTAGTTATGGATATATAATCGATACGAATCTTCCAGACGGCTCGTGAAGTAAACACAGTTAGGCGAGTTTGCTCGACAAGATAAAGAGGAACACCCTTCCCTTATGGTGAACTTGATCTTCCAGGTGCAATCAGTGGAGGCGTGCAACTCTCAGAATCGCTGAAACAGGAAGATCAGTGAGGCAGGACTTTATCTTCATTGCGATGCGACCCTATCCGATCCTGTAAACTGGACTGTTTTCAGGCTCACTGAACGAGAATAACTGCGGCCAAACGGATCGGTCGCTTGGTCCTAAAATGTTGAGCGAAGGATGCAACTGAAGTTCGTAGAAGTCGTCTTCGGAAGTGCCGTATGAGCCAGTCGCAAGTTAACTCACTGAGACAGCCGGTTGTCTCGATTTCCAAGCCACTAACAGAAGCGAAAAAGAGAAAGAGTATTCAGTGGTTCCTTACGCAATGCATTGTCGGCTGAAATGTAACAAAAAAAAAAAAAAAAAAAACAGACACACCAAGACACTTGGTCGCAGAGAAAGGTAGTACGAAATAGAAAGATGGATAATCCTGATGACAGGGTGAAATGGCAGCGATGAAATACGGTAAGTACAATATGAAAGTCAACAACAGACACTCGGACCCTTCAAAACTCCAAGAGAGCGCGAGGGTAAGACGAGACCAGTACGATAATAGATGAGCCGGCGAAGCAAGTCTTTAAGAGGCAAAGCAATGGTGATCGGTGTCGATATCAGGCATCTCCGTCGAAAAAGGCAAGGGAGTAAGAGGAGATAAAGGAACTGCAACAAGTACCCGGGGGTTGGAGGGGTTGTATGTTTGAAGTTTCAAGATGAAGAAGAGTAGGAGGTATTGAGGGGGAGGGAAGCGGGGAAGAGAGAGAGAGAGAGAGAGAGAGAGAGAGAGAGGGGGGGGGGGGGGCGAGGGAGGAGGAAGGAGGAGGAGGCTAGGAAAGACGTGATGGTGGTAGTTCGCAGTAGTAGTGGTAGTAGTGAGGTAAATAGTGGAGGGAATTCTAAATCTGGGAAGGCGGCGGTGAAGTCGGCGCGACGCATGCGGATTGCGGAGGCGTTCTACAACTCGACTAGCCGGCTCTTCCGAACGACGGGCTGACATTCGAATTTTGCACGTCCCCGGATAGTTACTAACGCTAATCATGAGATGATTATAATAATAAGTTAGCTAGATTATTAGTGAT
This sequence comes from Aspergillus eucalypticola CBS 122712, assembly GCF_003184535.1. Classification (NCBI taxonomy): domain Eukaryota; kingdom Fungi; phylum Ascomycota; class Eurotiomycetes; order Eurotiales; family Aspergillaceae; genus Aspergillus; species Aspergillus eucalypticola. The sequence goes on from NW_020290328.1 coordinate 17,345, forward strand.
GATAGTGATGAGGTGAGCTCAGAGCAGTTAGGTAACTGTCTAGAAGGGAATACGATGTATAGAGATGAGAGTTTAACTAACTAGTAGTTAATTACCTGATCATGTAGGTATACTGACTATGTGGTGCTGATTACGTCTAGACCGACTCGTCAGGTTCCCGACCGGGACAGACCAACGATCTACGGTTGCACTTTCCCTTTCCTTCAACATAGGGCTTCGAAGTACTTCTGTCTTGTACGCCTGGAGACAAGGCAGTATCTACTACTTGGTTGCACTAACCTGACACTCAAGGGAGAGATACATCCTCTAAGTAACCTATGAACGGGTCGCGTTGCAACAATCGAATTTGTATCGCGCGTATTATACTCTGAGGAGGGGGCAACAATAAAGCAACGTGACAAGAGAGTACCTATACTGACCATCGCAAAGGTACAAACGCAGGCTACATGGAGGACCGATATCCATATGAGTATATTTAGACCAGAAAGCAACCGTCCCTCAATCCCTCTCTTTCTCTTTCGCACGCGCGCTCTCTCTTCTTAGCGAAGGTGGCAGAAGGCAATAGACGATAGTACTGAGGCCAAGATGGTATGTTTATCTGTCCACTACCATGCTATATGCGTCTCTATTTGAAACCAAGTAGATATTGGCTTATCAAGAGATTGACTTGGGTGCTTACCATTCCTTAACTTCACCTGGCGCCGGTGGCTCAACCCGCACAACTTTATCGCAGTTGAGCAAGCAAAGGGGGTCGTAAGCTAATTTGAGCTACGGGGCGTAGAACGCCTGCATTAGTACGAGTTTCATGTGTTATGGCGGAACATGGATGTATGGCTACTCACCCGGCGCATAGCATCCACTGTAGACTCCCCTAGTTCATGTTGCAGGTAATCCCGCTTGACGAGACCAACTCCGTGCTCGCCAGTAACTGTACCTTCTAGTTCAACAGCCCGCTTTACCATCCGATGAATCACAGCCTCGGCTGTTGCTTTCTCGTCTTTATTGAAGAGAATTATCGCTGCCGCGCGTTAGAGCTCATTCCAATTGGCTTGGGGGTATTGAAAGGCAGGTATCGATACCATGAAAATTGCCATCTCCGACATGACCGCACATTCCCGCCAACAACCCACTTTCAGTCATGTCTTGTTTGGTGGCCTCGATGATCTCGGGTAATTTGCTTATAGGGACAGCTACATCAGTCGTCCAAACGTGGTCTTCAGGACCTCGCCTCATAGACATAACGCTCCAAAGTGCTTGTTTCCGGGCGCTCCAGAGTTCTTGCATTTCGCTCTCACCTCGGGCAAACTCGAAGGACCGACCCGCAGTAGAAGAAACAATCTTCTGCACCATGTTTATTTGCTCCTTGACGCCAACAGGCGTACCCGCAAACTTGAAAAATATGGTAGGCGCTTCCTTCCAGTGTCGGCTGGTGGACTGACTTTCGTTGATGCACTTCATCTGCACGTCATCCAAGATCTCGACCCCAGCTACTGGGATGCCTTCTTCCACCACGCGAGTCACGCACTCTGCTGCATTCTGTATTGTCGAGAAACTCGCGACTGCAACATTTTGGCTCTTAGGTTTGACCGTTAGCTTCAACGTAGCCTCGGTCACCAGACCGAGGGTGCCTTCACTCCCAATAAAGAGTCTTGTAAGATCGTAACCAGCGCTCGACTTCCGTGGACGTTGCCTGGTTTTGATGATGGTCCCGTCGGCAAGCACTACCGTCAAAGAAAGCACCCAATCACGCATAGTGCCATACCTGTAGGCGTTGGTTCCCGAACAGCCCGTGCCAATCATGCCACCGATCATAGCACCAGGGCCCGGATCCGGGGGAAAGAAAAGACCATCCTGAGCGATATGTTCATTCAGCTCCTCCCAGCCAACGGCAGGCTGGACCACGACGTCTAGATCCTGCTTATGGAGACCCAGAATACGATCCATACGACGGAAATCAATGCATACACCACCCCGCGTGGGCGCAAAATGGCCCTCCAAGCTGGTACCGCCTGAGTAGGGGGTTACTGGAATTAACCGTTGATGGCAAACCTTCATGATCCGAGATACCTCCTCCGTAGTAGACGGGTAGAGGATGAGGAACGGTCTTTCTCCCTCTTTCAGGGCGTATGAAGACCAGTCGGACCCCGCATGCATATCCAAGTCGGCGTTTTGTGTGGAAACATTGTCTTTCCCTAAAATCTCAACGAAGTCCGCCCAAGCAGCCTGTAAATTTGAGGGAGAGACGTTATGTCGCGGTGACTGTATATCATAAACGGGGCTTGTTGACGAAGTGGGAAGCTCAGCAGGTTTCAAAGAGCCCAGATAGTAAGCCCCAGTGCAGAAGAAGGCCAATGCTAGCACAATGACATCAGCAATCAAGGTCTCGAGAGCTCCAGAGATGTTCATGGAGCGGGCCTCGGGCATTAGACATACCGAACATCAACGCCGCGTTGCGACTGCCCTGGGATTGGGACTGGAACTGTGAATATCGTTCCTGTTCAGCACGCTCACGTTTGAGGCGTTGCTGTGTACTTTCGTATAATTGATGCTTGAAGGACTGAGGTTTCTCATCGGCGCGATGGGGAACGGACCATTGCAAGCCCCTCCTCTGAGATCCTAAGCGTAGCGGATGGCTGAAGTAGCACCCGGCCCTTGGGAGAAGAACGCGCATGGCGCCCCGCGAACGAAGGTAAGAATCGGCTCTAATCATGATGAGAGTAGCCGGCGACAGTCAGCATGGAAGAGGGACCCTTGTTAAGACAGTAATTTTCTAAGGTGAAACCATCGCGTGGTAAACAGATGGATCCGCGGTCAAGCCTGGCGCAAACTATGAGAACTGAGGGAGACGGTACTGGGAGACGGAGGAACATGAGTATCCGGATTAATGGATGGATGGTAGAACAGACGGTGGATGGAATGATTGCTAGCTAAGTCGGACTAAGCTTAATGCGGTAAGGCTGCGCTGCGGTAGCTCATCTACAAAATGGTAAAAAAGTAGTTCCTAATCAGATAGTTTACCAGCCAAGGCACTCTCTACTACCCCGTATGCCAGGCACCTTTTTATTAAACTACCCGAATAACGTATTGAGTTGCAATATAGTCGAAATATGCCATACTCGCTTCATTACATACCAATAGGACTACCTACACGCAGTCCTTTATTTGCATGCCCGGTACTACTTCGTACTAGTTGTAAGTCAATCTACTACACGTCAGCCCGTTAGATTGTGCCAACCATGCTTATCGGAGTGTACTGAGTATGCGCATTCCCTCAGTCATTGTATGATTATGGACCGAGTAAACCAGTCCATTGACCAGCCCGTGGTACAAATTAGTTTGCTATTTATTCTACACCCGAGCATTGAAGAGTATATTTGGCTAGGTTAACTAAACTACAATTTAGTATTTATACCACCTGAATACTTACTAATCAATATAGCCGGTCAGCTGCCTTCTCCGGGTAAATTTGGCGCTGCGCCGGTTAATTCTGAACCAATGAAGAGCTTCCCACCCCGCTCCCTCTACCCCATACCTTAGTACTTACGTCGATACCTCCTACCAAGCTACCCAAGATGGATCGAGAAGCAACAAAATCCCTAGGGCGACATATCCGAAAACTAAGAAAAGACCGAGGGAAAAAAGGATAAATAAGGAAAGAAAAGCATAAATTTCGAAAGCTGAAAGTTCAGTGACGATATTCATTTTTCTAGCCATACTCTAGCTCAAGAGCTTCACCTCCTACAACATTTCGAGTCAGTTAACTTTCTTCGTGTGCTTCTTTCTCTTCGCCCATCATGAGTACCCAGAATACCAGCCCTCAGGTATGTGCATTGAACATTCATTATATAGGGTCAATGGTGGCTCATCACAACCACCATGAACTCAAAAGTGGCACACTTTGAATGATCGCTAATGACCTCAATCACTACCAGAATCTTTCCTTCGTTCTTGAGGGAATTCACCGCGTCAAATTCGAAGACCGGCCAATTCCAGAGATCAAAGATCCTCACGACGTACTGGTGAACGTCAGGTTCACTGGTATATGTGGTAGTGATGTGCGTATCACCAAAAGAATTGAAGGCCTGCCTAGCTGACATGTCGGATATTTTCATCCTCAAGGTTCATTATTGGGAACATGGCTCCATTGGCCAATTTGTTGTCAAGGATCCTATGGTCCTGGGACACGAATCTTCCGGTATTGTCAGCAAGGTTGGCTCTGCCGTTACCAGTCTAAAGGTAGGAGACTGCGTTGCGATGGAGCCAGGAATCCCATGTCGCCGCTGCGAACCATGCAAGGCAGGAAAATATAATCTTTGTGTGAAAATGGCTTTCGCAGCGACACCTCCATACGACGGTACCCTGGCCAAGTATTACGTCCTGCCCGAGGACTTTTGCTATAAGCTTCCTGAAAGCATCACCCTACAGGAGGGTGCACTTATGGAGCCCCTTAGTGTTGCCGTCCATATCGTCAAACAGGCTGAGATAAACCCGGGTCAATCAGTGGTAGTCTTCGGTGCTGGCCCGGTTGGACTTCTCTGCTGTGCTGTGGCGAAGGCTTACGGTGCGTCCAAGGTTATCGCGGTTGATATTCAGAAGGGTAGGCTAGAGTTTGCCAAGAAGTACGCAGCAACGGCCACGTTTGAGCCAGCTAAAGCCGCGGCGTTGGAGAACGCTCAACGGTTAATAACCGAAAATGATCTAGGCTCGGGTGCAGATGTTGCCATTGACGCTTCAGGAGCGGAGCCCTCGGTTCATACAGGCATTCACGTTCTGCGTGCTGGGGGAACATATGTCCAGGGCGGTATGGGCAGAAGCGAAATTACCTTCCCAATAATGGCGGCTTGCACTAAAGAACTGAACATCAAGGGCAGCTTCCGTTATGGGAGTGGTGACTACAAGCTTGCAGTCTCCTTAGTAGGCACTGGAAAGGTAAACGTGAAGGAACTGATCACGGGTGTCGTCAGGTTCGAGGATGCCGAGCGAGCATTTGAAGAGGTTAAAGCTGGAAAGGGCATCAAAACGCTTATTGGTGGTGTCGATTCATAAAAGTCGTCAGACATTAGCAACATAACAAACTGCAACCAGTTGCTTTGGACGTCGGTTATTCCTCACGCTCTCTACTTCCCTATCAGATGGCCTCCAGGTTCGAGGTCTTTTGGATCACAGGATGTCAACTGCGAGGCATCTTCAGGCAATTGCTTCGGTCCAGAAAATATGATCATTTAACATATCTCTCGTGATCTTGAGAAACTATATCCCCGCTTCAGTTTGTGCTGACTATGACTTGGCCATCACAAGCCTCTGCGTCCGAAGTAATCGTAACAAAGCTCTTGAGGATTGACTGGATAACACACACCGCAATAACAGTTGATAACAATCAACTTCTGGAATGCATGTTCAAATTCAATTAACTCGATTATTGAACATGGTAGTCACTGTGCTTGACTATAGGGGGTATCATGCTGCACGAACCAAGCCTACTGGCCTTCAATCACCTCACAAATTACGAGAGGTCAAAAAGTAAGCCTTCGGCCGAAATGACGCAGTGCGCTTCCACGACATAATTTGGACAACCGACCAGCCGTTCTGTAAGCAAAAATCAAGATGCGGTGGGCTCAGTTTATCGTGTTAGGTTGAGACCAGTGTCGGGTGTAATCATCGGAAAAAATATGAAAAGAAAACCGCGAATAACAAAGCTGTTGATTAGTGGTAATCCGGCCCAAAGGATACTAGCAGCAGCCGCGACCTCTCCTCTGGTGCGAATCGCTCAAGCGAAATACATCTTCCCATTCCCTCATGCCAGTCTTCCAATTGTTAGTAGTATTTTTTCTCGGATGTCTGTGATGTAATTGGACAGCACCGTCGTCGAGCGACATGCGACTTCGAATGCTGGAGCCATCGCTCGTGCCATGGCCATAGAGAGCCCCGTCACCGTATTGAATCCCGCTTTGGGGGTCGTCTGGGTCAATCTCGCCCAACTCGATCTTTGTGAGAATTATCCGGGCCAGCCGGTTGAAGAGCTCTTCTACGCCCTCACCAGTGAGAGCTGAGATCTCGACTGCAACGGGAATGTTGGACTTAGCCGCCCAGTGCGAAGTCTCTTCGGTACTGACCTCACGACCATGAGGTGCATGTGTGGCCGTCATTCTCGTTGTGGTATCATAGTTTGAGCGTACAGAGCCGCCGCTTGATCCAAATGGAAAAGATACCTTGCTGGATGTACTAGACGGTGTGGGAGGTGGGCGTGCATTGTCATCAAGGGGATCGCAAGGTGGCACGGAGTCGGAGGCAAGGTCTGACTTATTACCGGCTAGTAGGACGCTCAGATTGGGGGAAGCAAGTGCACGTGCATCCATGAGGAACGTGGGAAGAGAGGCAAATGACGCATGGGATGTTATATCATAGATGAGAATGGCCCCTGCAGCTCCTCGGTAATACGACCTGGAGACGGATCGAAACCTCTCCGTTCCAGCGGTATCCCAAAGCTGCAATTTGATACGTGTTCGTCGCGGCCCGGTGCCTAATTTGACGATCTTCGAGGAGAACTCAACCCCAATTGTTTGAGATGACAGCACTCGCCCTAAGGGAGAAAGGCATATTAGCGACCGCGTCCAACTCCGGAATGGGCGTGGTAAACCAGGAGGGTTGGCATGGATTTGTAAATGGGGTGATGAAATTCCAATCAGAGATAGAGTACCGTACATTCGCTCTTCACAAATCGGTGTAACACGCAAGACCTGCAATAGCGAAGATATCAGTGACCGACGAAGCCTGGGGAGATGTCACGGATTATTATCTTCAGTATCAGGACTTACTTTCCCGCCCCGCTCGGCCCTAGAAGAATGACCTTGGCCAGATAGTCATACATGCTCTCGAGCTCCTACATGGTATTAGATGCCGCTAATTGAAAGGGGCTTTATGATGGAAGCGGGCATATTGATGGCGAAAAAGATCAACGCGATGGGATAGCGCCGCCATACATACCTGATTACTTTCGGGGAGAGAAGCAGTCGGCGAAGCATTTGAGAGGTTCCTTTGACGCACCATGGCGCCAGAAACAAGCCATCTAATGGCCCGCTGATTGGTAAAGAGGTAATAGAAGGAGGGCGGCGAAGAGTCTAGGTACTACGGCGGGTGGTACCTTGGTAGAAAGGACTTGCCCACGTTTCGCCGTTCATGCGGGCTCGGGGGTAAAAAGTACTAGTAGTGAGTGGTAGTACCAGTAGTAGTGGTAGACTACTAGGTATCGGCATTCCGGCACCTGCCACGCCCCTGGCTTATCCACTAATTCACTTATCAAGCTGCTCTACCTTTATCTATGCAGCCATTGACTTCCAATCATACTACTTATGGACGTCGATATCTCCGAGGTCCTCAGCGGCGAGTTTTGTCCTTTTCATTCTTCATTTTCATTCTTATATTTACAAATGTGGTTCACCATTTCCTCGTCCGGAATCCAAGAATATGTCCCTTAGCAAAAGCTGAAGTGCGTTCTAATAAGCCAACCATAACTGCAATGCATGTTTCCACCCCAATGGTCAATTCCACAGTAGAATTCACAATCACTCCCGGTCACCATACAGATGACAATTTCTCTGGCACACTGCTAGTGATGCCTTTCACACATGCGAATTATGGTTGTCCATCCTTGGCAACATGACCTATCCATGCGATGATTACACCAGCAGCACTGCACCGTAGTCGGAGATTGAGACCTTGCGGCAGAGGCAGGAGACTTGGTACTTGATGAATCGACACACTGTCCTGAAAAACTATTTTTGCGTATTTTTGAATTGATACATTCTTGGCCAGCACGTGGTTCACCCTTGTCAGTGGAGAGCTTATGCTCTTTGGCGACTGAAGATGTGCTCGGCGAAGTGAGTCTCGCATGCATTTTCGATGGGAGGTCGTGCCAATGGCCGCAGTGACAGCAGATGACAAAGAGCATTTTTAACGGGCCGACTGTCTGTACATTCCTCAATTGCTCAATGCGTCCGTTCATTCGCCCTTCCGGCGTGTTGCAAGTATCGGAGGTTGAAGCTCCCACACTGAGCGACACAGCGTTGTCATTATTGTCCAATGTACTTGGTACAGTGTCATCAGTGTGAGGAAAGCTGGCTGGGGCAATGCCATCCTGTCGAGGAAGCGAAATAGATGAGCAGGCTTCGTCTGCGGTGTTGTAATCTTCTGATCGTGGCTCTTCAGAAGATGCGGATCTTGACGAAATTGAACCTCTCCGTTGTGTAAGCTTGCTCTCATAAGGCATATGACGGGCTTCAGGTTTCTGCATCCTAGGAGCACCCTGAAAGCTCTGGGCTAGATTTTGACAAGCTTGAGTTCTATAACGCGGTGGAGTACACTGAGATTCTAAGTGTCCGTCCCGACCTGCATGCTTCGCCTGGTAGACGTCTAAATCAGTTAGGCTGCCATTTGTGTTGTGAGTCCGAGAATCCGACTTCTCGACTCCAGGCTCTCGGCATGTCACTGCATGGGCTTCATCTTGGTTTGTACGAATGCGTTTGCTCAAAGGTGTTTGGAGATGGTGACTAGCCCACGTGTTGCTAACAACAGAGCGCTCCTGCGGGTTCCCAACGATACTGTGAGGCTGTGTAAGGTCTCCTTCGCCTTTATCCTCGTCTCTCCCGGATAGACGCCTTGTAACATGTGGATGTATCCGCTTATACTTGGGATCTATAGCCTTGATAGAATCCATGGGGTTTGATTTATCCTCGGTAGGAGCTTGCAAAGTTGTTGTGTTTGAAGTCTCCTTAGCATTTGAAGACAGATTGGATCTGCTGTCCACAGTTGAGGCCACTGTAAGGGGTGATGATACGTAGCTCTTATACTGTCTCTGAAGATAACGGTCCGTGGAAGTTCTGTTCGGTGCAGCCCTCAACGAATTGGCTTGTAAGTTAGTCGATGACAGTCCTAGTGAACTTCTTGAAGTCTTGCCACCATCAGCTGCCACCTGAGCTATCCGAGTGCTTTTGTAGCTACCGCGAGTATGCTTTTCGCGTTTATTCAGCAGTTCCGGGGAAGACACCGTCAATGACCGACGATGTCCAGATAACCTCACGTTGCCAGACTCCCTACTTTTAAGGTTGAGGGTTGCTGCGAAGGACAAGCGGTCCAGGTCTGTAGGGACAGGAAGACTAGGGGCTTTTGATGCTACCCTATGCGCGTTACTGTCGATGGCAACGAGGTGGTCTTGTACAGGGCTTTGTTCGTGCGACAAATTTTTTTCGATACTGCGAGGATCAAGCCCGGTAGAATCATTTGCCTTAGATTCTGTACTGGTAGGATTCGCCGGCATTAGCTCCCGCATGGGCGCAGGCTCAGGTTGGTATGGGGCCAGCGCGTTGTTGATGGAGAGCTCTTTGGATATCACGGCGCCGAAGCGATTAGGCATCTCCACAGCAATGTGAGATCGAGCTGCGTGCGGTTCCGAGTGCAGTCCAGATTGTGATCTTTCGGCGTCAGTTGGTAGTTGAGTTAAATAATCTCCGTCACTTCTGCTTAGGGAATTTGAACGTGACCGGGAACCTCGCCTCGAACTTGAGAAGAGAGAAGAGAATCGGCGTGATGGGCGAGACTCATCTTCACTCACACTCGATGCCCTACTTGAGCTTCTTATAGGTTGTTTTTTGGTAAGGCGCCGGGACTCTTTCTGCTGTTGGCTTATCCCATGGCGTTGCTCGCTCTTTTCGAGGTTAAGAAACCTCTTCTCAAGCTCCAACCTTTCTGCTTCTAGGCGCCTTGTAGCCCTTCTTTCATTCCTGTCCGTCGCCTTGTTGATTGAAGTAGCGGGGCTGAATGACCCGTGCTTGCCAGAAGACATATCCATGAGGGAGGATGAGTCGGACAGTTGCAATGTTCCTTGGCTAATAGTGTGTGCTGATGACTTCACGAGCTCATTGTCAACCAAACCCGGAAAGGTTGGACATTGGGCTATATGTGGACTGACATCTTCATTTGTTCTGATGAATGATGCGGATCGACTTGTACTGCCGCCTAGGCCAACCTCGTCTGTCTGCTGTGTCCCCTCTCGCTCTTGCCCAAGGGTCCTTATGGTTCGAGCCTCTATCGAATCCGACGATCGCCTGCGCCTTTCCTTCTTTGAGGTATTAACATGAGGCACATATTGTCCCAACAAGGCAGAGAGTTAAGGTAGGTAGGAGGAAATTGGTGTGTTGGCAACTCGCTGGGACGATGACCACAAAAAAAGCAAGAGAGAAAAAAAAAAAAAAGAAAAATCCTTACATTCACATGCTTGTCCAAATGGAAGACCCGTTGTAGCTGCTGTGAGAGAGAAGACCTGCGCTGTCTTTTAGTATGTCCTTTTTCACTGCTGTCCATCTCGACCGCAATATAGTGTCTCTCGCGGGGAGATTCATGCCAATGCTCATTGCCCGTGAAGAGTTATCATCACCAGTGGCCGACTGTGACTCGAGGAATAGTTGATGAAAGACTAGGATTGTCCTCGATTGAAAAAGGATGACTGCAGCTTTGAGCGCATGTATATAGTGGGTGTATGTGTTGTGTAACAACAGTGACTAATTGGCAGCCAGCAATATGGTCGGATGAGATTTAGGCCCGCTCGAGCGCTCTAGAGCACATCTTTATGCATCTGAGCAGCTCTACCAGGTACTAAGTTTAAGAATCAAAGAGATGAGCATGTGCATGAACTTGAAAGAAGATCATTGCGCAGGCCAAGCAAACAGGTAAGTCGGCAAGGGGCCATCGATCAAGCAGTCATAACCCAGACCAAGTGAAGGGTGACGGTCGCACATTCAACTGGACACTGGGCGGGCAGTAAGCAAGAGCACCTAGGCGCAAGGCAAACAGAAATTAAACGAGCTTACTACTGGGTCTACTGAAACCTCAGCTGGTTGCTGTAGTCAGGCACGGTGGGGGGTAGGGCAGGCATTGTCGAGCCTATGCCTCTTCTGGACTATACATAAAAGGCTGCATCTGAAACAACAATCCCTAATTAGTTATCAGTCATGAAAATCCAAGACCGATTTCCTCCTCACTTTTCCTACTCATACCGCTTTTTCTTTCATATCGATCCCAACATAGTGTGTGTCTGTCTCCCTTCATCCACAACAAATCTCTCCCCCCAGTCCCAATGTGGCTGGCTCCACGGGGTTATTTAAATTTAGTAACGGGAAGGGTCCAACAACCACCTAAGCAGAAATGTTTGCATGTCCAACTATATATGCTTGCAGTATGTATATATATAAACATATATTAGAAAGGACAGTGTAACTGTGTTCCATGTTTAAGCGAAAAGATATCAATGCTTATCTGCTCTTTGTGAGCACTAACTTCGGTGTATCCATTCTTCTCCTTTGGCTTAATCTTGCTTTCTGACCAGAAATCAGCAAAGTGTGAGCTCATGGTTCAGCATAGCCACCCGCGCGACACCCGCCCCAATAGAGCATCCCTACATTAGCCTGCTATCCTATATCAACAGCTGTCACTCCAACATACGATATAGATTCAACAGGATCAATATATATGAGTCTCAAACGCGATCATCAGGGGCAATATTTCCTGTCTATATTGGTCTAATTGTTTTTTAAGCTGCAAATGGCGGACCACTCTAAAGCCACGTCTCAAAAAGCACAATCTGAGTATACGATGCCTATTGCCTCACCCCCGCCATATTCTGCTTCAGCAACTACTGGAACCGGAAGTCAAGGGCCCCTCCTTTATCACAACTGGCAGGAGACTGTGCCCGATACAGCAACGCTTCCACCGCCACCGATCGCTGGGTTTTTCTCCTCAAGTACAGGAAATGCCTGCTGCGACGATGCAGAGCGTGCCCACGCCTTTTGTGATAAGCTTCCCCTGAATATTCCCCTCAAGCCATTTGATTCTCTGTACAGATCTGCTCAGGAATATGATCTGAACCCTGCAGAGTCACCAAGGTTTGGTGGGAAGCTATCCGTTGTCAAAAAGGGGCACTGGAAAGGATCCACAAGAGATGGGAATGTCGACTGTCTTCTGACTACAGATTTGCCCCTCTACTTTTCCCTCAAAGATTCTCCATTGCTTATCAAAACAAGTAAAACTATTTACTTTGAAGTAAGACTGCTTGGCCTCCGCGTAGGTCCGCAAGGGCAGTCTGCCGAGGCCAGCGGGTTCTCTATTGGGTTTGTGGCACAACCATATCCCAACTGGAGATGTCCAGGATGGGAAAGGGGTAGCCTCGGCGTCTTCTCTGATGATGGTTGTCGCTTTGTGAATGACTCTTGGGGTGGGAAGGGGTTCACGAGCAAGTTCAATGTAGGAGAGACAGTTGGTTTGGGGATGAAATTTCACTTCCCCACCATGGCCACCTCGGTTTCGGTGGGTGCAGACGCGAAGGTTGATGTCGATATCTTTTTTACCCGTGACGGTCATAAAGTCGGGGGCTGGAACCTTTACGAGGAGTTGGATGAGGATTCTGGAGGGGTAGAGGGTCTAGGAGGAGATTTCGATCTGTATGGCGCCCTCGGACTATTCGGAGGTGTGGACTTCGAGGTTTTATTTAATCCTGCAGATTGGTTATGGGCTCCTGGAGAGGACACCTAATCGTCGCCATTCTGTGCCTTATATTGCTCCGGGCAACGCAAGCCAATGCATGTAACTCTGTCTTAGTGAACGTTCACGGAATGTTAGCAATTTACACCCTGGAAGAGTAAGCGAGGAGTTGTTTTCTTCAAGGCCGTTTGACACAGTAGAAAAACGCGTAATACGGAAATGTGTTTCGATCTTTCTTATTTGCCTGGTCACCTTAGCTAGCAGTTTATCAGAGTCACAGACAGAAGACAGGAAACTACAAGCTGTGACATAGTTAGGCACATAAGACGAACGATGATACAGAAGCGTATTACCCAGACAAAGGCGTTTTATGAATGGACAAAGATCGCCATATACATCCTTGCCGGTTGTAAAACAAGCTACTAGACTACACGCATGACGGAACACCGTTGGTGCCATGGAGATGTTCTAGAAAGACACATGCAGAAATGGCTTGGGGAAGAGAGGGTGTACCCTGTTGATACGCACACATTAGTGTATCGGGGGGAAGCATAGTCTGCATCCCCGTCATTGCCTGGGGATGCTTATGTTACCAATAGGCCTGGTCCAGAACAAGGGAGCCTCAAAGTCATCCGATTGATCGCTGAGGGGGCTTGCCTTGCTTGAGCTGGAGGGACGGAGGGGAGGGAAGTTGACATCATAAATTTGAAAATCAGTGCCACTATCTGCAAGTAACTAGCGGGTACTGGATTTCCGAACTACCTAGAATAGAGCAGGGGTGAAGATGTTTGTTCGGAACCTTGACTGCATTAGAGAATGATATGCAAGGCATTGTAACTCCCTGACCTCATGATGCATATGCTAGTCCCTTAAGTGCCATAGCAAAAGACCGCCCGTTTCGGAGGTCGATGAGTGTTTGTTATCATATGTTGTCGGGGAGGGAGAGAGAGGGAGGGAGAGAGAGGGAGGGAGAGAGAGGGAGGGAGAGAGAGAGAGAAGTGTGTGTTGGAGAAACGGTCAGTCTGTGTCATTAGACAAGGTCACGTAGCACAGGAAGCTGCTAATTATTCGCGTAGCACAGTCCCCATCCAGTGGACTGATCAACCCCATCCAGAACACTTTTCAAATTCTATGGGTAGTATAGAGGCATTGCTGCAGCTCATGGCGTTTCTAGAGATCTCACAAATGTTGTAGGAGATTTCGGCATAGGGGTGCTTGCATGTCATTGAGACCAGAAGCTGGCTTGCTGCACAGAGCCAGCCACAGGCTCAGTCCAGGGATAGTTCATTGTTGATATTGCTGCGCCGAATTGGCCCCAACGGCTGTGCAGGAGAAGCATCGGCGGGTCGTGATACTCAACCTATCTAGTGGCAGTAACCATAGGCAAAATAATAATCATTAAAATAAAGACTGCAATAATAATGATAATAACAATAATAATAATAATAACGACAACAACAACAACAACAACAACAATACTCGCTTCATACCTTCAAGAGTTTCGGACTCCTTCCGGAAACTCCGTTCTGCAACCCCGTGAAAGCCACGCAGAGCATTTGCTTTTGATTCTCCTGGAGGCTTGATCAAGCCAAACAAGCCCGAGTGACAATTGGGGTAGTAGTATTCGCACAACCGGCATAGAAGTCACTTAAACGAGACTAGTCCAGTGGAAATCTAGCTCATGCCTAGTTTTAGCTGCTGGATTGACTCGATTAGCTGCAGAAGTGGTGCAGTAGTCAACGTTGCTAACGCCTTTTCCGTGGTAAGCAGGATGGCCTGGCCGAGCTTCAGGCCCGCAGCCGAACCTCACACGGGCCACCAAGAGCGAGGTCTTCGACTCCCGCGTTCAGCCTATGATAGCAAGGCAGCGTTCCACAAATATCCGCCACTCCTACCTACCTAGGCAGTCCGTCCTGCCGTAAGATGCGACTAAACGAGAGGAGCTTGGAGAACTCCGTACTAGCATGAGTAGTCTACCAGACAATAATATCACCCGAGTAGGTTTGTGGTAAGAGGGGGCGAAATGAGGGTTCTGCCGTGAGGTCCGGGGAGGGCACGGGCGAAAAAAAAAATGATAACAATGATAATAGTCATCTACACATTACAATAGACGAATTCCACACTTTTTCCTAATCCCCTTGCTACTTCAACTACTACGACTGTCACTACCTCTCTCCTTAATAGCTTGCTAACTTTAGATAGCCGGAGTCTCCTGCGTCGTCTGATCCCTTAGGACGGAAATCAATTCGTCCTGACTGGGAGTGGTGGGGTGGGGGGGCGCAGTGTTTACAAATGGTGAAAAGCGCGGGCGGGCTGTGTCTTGGGAAGCACAGGACAGTCTCAGCCCAGTGTGTCGCCCGTCGCCGCCAAACACGTAGACTACGAAACTAGTAGACTAACTAGCGGGAGCGGCACAGCTCCTTAGCAAAGTAAGTAAGTTGCCTGCTGTCCGGGTAAGCGAACCACAACGCTGTAGCGGAGATTTGCCCCCATGCCGAGGCGCCCCAGTCTACGGACGGTATGGAACAGTTCCCACCAGTACAAGAGGAAACAGCCTGCGCTAACTTGTGCACAGTCCGCTACCTCCTGCGACTAATTCTCTGGGAGAGTCAGCCTAAGGAGCTCGGAGTGGAGACTCTGCCTCCTCGGTCTTCATGCCAACTTGCGCCGTATTAAGTAGTAATAATTACTACTACAAGTCCATACATAGTAAGTAGGTAGTATTGATGACTAGTAGACTAACTAGACCCAGCCCGAAACCCCCCATTGATTTTCCCTGTTGCCTTTGTATTTCAAACTTGTGCAGAAAGTAGGGTAATGCTCGCTTAGTGCTTGGGTTATTCTCGTCACATTACATTGTCAGAGCAAGCCCTTTGGAGGGTTTGACCATTATATTGACTTAAGAGTAGCATGGTAGTAAGTATATGATTGAGTTACACACACGGCTGACATTCCGATTGACGGCATGAGCTGCATGACACTTCCGCATCTCTGATGGAAACGAAATTATGCCCTACTAGTCTTACGGTAAGAGGTAGTAAGTTTACTTACTAGGTTGATATCAATGGATAATCTTGCCGTCGACGGTTCCAGACTTCGATATGGAGCGTCGGTTGAACAGTGCGTCGAAATCGTGGAGCACCTAGCTCCTCGCTGTACACGGGAAGAATTACAGGTATTCGCTATTATTGTTGCTCACCCACACACCCCCCTCCCCCTATCCTGTTCAAGGGTGATCGGTAATATCATCTTTTGAAGCTACGCATGAAGTCGTAGAATTCAGCCCGGAGATTATGGGAACGGCTAATACGCGCACTTTACTATGCAGTGGCACCTAGTACTAACTCCCTTAGATTGTGGGGCTTTACTGGTAGGTCAAAGTAATGGTGTGATATTCTTCCGGGCTATCCTGTGGCTTTCTGTTGACACTTGCAAACTTTCCTCCTTCCCTCAATTAGTGAGAGGCCGCAGGGGATATTTGGCCGACCGGCCGAATAAGTATACGCCTCCTCTCTCATGAGACCGCCAACATATTACACAAAGACATAAATTAGTATAGATTTACTACTCTTTTCAGGTCAGTATTATCTTGGGATGGGGCACGCAGAACGAGAAATAAAAAAAAAAAAAAAGGGATAGAAAATCCTATAAAGATAGACAAGACAGCCTGCGCTAAAATCCCGGACTATCTTAGCACTTAAATACACAGTAGCAGTTCTGCTCCGAACGCGTTTGAATGGGTCCTCGGTCATTCCCGGGTGAGGGTGGGGAGCTCGGCGGAGGCAAGTAATGTCCGTGCAGCCGAGATAGGTACGCGTCTGTTTCAGTTACCTAGAAGATTGTTATGCATGTGTGTGGCTGCTTCTTCGAGGAGCTAAATCATATCCTAACAGCAGTAACCACGCGAATGTACACATTGAAGAACGCCCTCCATACTCTGCAGAGAGGCCTAGAAATATACTATACGAACTTGGTACTAGGGCCGCGGAGGAAGACGGAATACAATTAGTAAATTGTCAAAGCCAATGCAACGTCGCCTTGTTTATAGTCTAGTCTATTAGCTTATGGTGAACGGATCGAGACGGACCAATTCCATATGAAGCATGGGGACCGATAGTGCTTAATATGAACCCTTGTAAAGATACCACATGTAAATTGCGCATCAATCTATGTCAGAATATTGGAATAATAGAACCTCACCTTCCCAAACTAGTAAGGGGAAAACTCCCCATCTGAACCTCTTAGGCAATTGCATCAATATTCTCCTTGTCCTTAGGTCAATATGAGTCTCTCTACAGAGAATAGAAATCATGATCTGTGAGTCTTTTACTATGGTATTGTATGCACGTAGACATACTACATCATGTAGAGTGTGTTCACCATTTTCCTGCTAGCTGCTTATTGCTAGTTAGGTGATCATTTAGCTTAGAATTCCGAACCTCGTTCTAGTCCGGACGGTAGGGTGTAGGACTGCTTGAGTGGAGGAGCCCCGGCCTAGCCTTGGGGCACATAGCCGTTTAAGGTGACTTGCAGGAGGGTTGATTATCATCTGCAGCCACTAAGGCTGGTGGGTTATCTGTACCAATAAATGCGAAGGAGCAGCCCGTATGATGGCTGGCCATGGTTCCATCAGCACGCGTCCTCGATGCCAAGATAACATTGACATATTACCATGCGAGTCAAGTCTTTATTGGGAAATAGAGCTCGGGCCGCACGTTCATTGTTACTAGCGATGCTAATCGTGTGTATGTGGAGTTATTGTCTCTATCCATGCTCACGAAGAGATTACAGCGGTCCCATAGATGATTGGTTGAGAAGCCCGAGAGTCAACTTACTACTACTAAGTACTACTACACGGTTCGGTTCTCTATGCCCTTAATCCGTCCATGGTACTACTGCTTTACTTCTTGTTGGTTACGCCTAAGCTATCTGAGTAGGGTACTCTTGTCAGTGTACGTAAGTGAAGAAGAGCTACTGGCAGGATTCACATAATAACTGTCCAAATCATAGTCCCACGACGGCTGCTAAGACCAGTCGAACACCAATCACGGCTATTACTCCAAATTCGGTTGATGGCGAGATAGTAGTCGATCGTTAGCAAGCAAGACGCATAACCTCCATAGATATCTGAGATCTACTAAGCAAGCCACAAGCTGCATATGGAACTCCATGTCTACCGGGTGGGGAGGGACGGTTGGCCGAAGAGCCCATAAAAATGCCGCTTTGGTCATATGCAGTCCCAGTAACTTCGCGAGTTAAAATTGTGAGGCAACACCAACATTCTTGTACAAGAGCACATGTGCAGGAGCCGTGCTCCGGAAAAACTGAATAGCTTTGTCAATGTGATCTTCCGAAGCACATGACTGCTCGGGACTGTGACTCAAGGGAACCTTTTTTTATGATATACCTTACAGCGTACAGATAAATTCCAGCTACTCAAAAATATCATCATGGCTCAGAGTTGATAGCCATATTCTGATTTGGTGGGCCAGAGACCTCTGTCTCGGATTAACTTTCAGCTGATAAATGCATGTTCTCGGAGCCGACCATGCTATGGGTCATGACATTACTAGCTGAGAGACAGTGGTGTGTCACTGTCTGGGGAATGGTCTCGACTTCGTATTACTTCCAGCCTATGGCAGCATTTGTTATTGTTAAACCCCACCCAAGCTTCGTGATCCATTCTTATTTAGCGGGCGACTGGTTGTGGGAGACAACGAGTGCAGGTAGTGGGCTTTAATGAGACGGGGTTGGGAGATCGCCGCTAGGATCACCGTTAACCTGAACGTTTTCGGTTTGAGGCCAATGAGGCCATAGCTACCACCGATTCTGTATTGTGTATAAGTTCTCCAGCACACTGTCAGTGGTGTTTAATTAGGGGGGCCCGTTCTTCGCTTTTCGCCCTTTCCAAGTATCACTTATTCCATATATACCAAAAATGAATTCAATGTCAAATAGAACTTGCACCATGGATTAAGATTTTCTAGGCAAATATCTGTTTTCTCCGCGATGGACAGCTGCCCTCGATATTGGAGGGGGCATGGGGGATGGTGTGCGTGTGTGACAACCTGTTGACAAAATTGTAGCCTAGTGCGCAGTAGCTGGAATTGCTTAGCGAGGCACGCAGACCCGTTCAGTGTATTCTGTTACATGGCTATTACCGTTTCTTCGCTTTGAGATAGTTCGCCTTTTGCAACAAGTGAAATTCCAAAATGCGAGATTCTGTGCTTGGCCTGTAATTCAATGGCTAAAAACTACCACTACCATCTATAGATGCTAAGTAAGTACGAGAAGATAAATTGATTCACGTCTGGAATGTGGTGAGAAATGGTCATTCGGTCTTCGGGTCATTTTCTTTCCTAGGGACCTTTTATCTCAAAATTCCCGAAGAACTTTGGATGGGTGCTTATCTCTCTCCCTTTCAATTTCCATGGTCGCAGTATCATCGCCTAGTCTACCATAGTTAACATAACTTTGTCCGGCTGACCTTCAATATCATTATGGGCTTGGGAGGCTCAAAGAGCTGTGCTGATCGGTACGGGCTAAAAAGAAATTAACAAAAAAAGAAAAACAAGAAGCCATGTGCCATGAATAAAACAAATACTTTTCTTTCCCCTTCAGTTGCGAGAACCACTATCTTTATGCCCTCAACAGAATAAGAAAAGAATCCTGAGGGTGAGATGGGCACATGTAAACTAGTAACCTCAATTATTTCCACATAATTGCCGACCTCTGGAAAGGTTTGTTGTCCTCTCTGACAACTATTTCATCTATTTTCTTTTTCCCCATTCGTTCTTCTCCCGATCGGAGCTTCTTGTCTAGGCCGATGGTCTGCTATGTTGGCTATTTTAGTTCTCACCAATGCCACTAGGTAGTATGCAGCAGCAATCTGCACTTGGATAGAAATAGAAATTGTATGTTGTTACAGGATCAGACTCCTCGAACGTTGATTTGAAGAACTTACTATGTCGTCACTGTCATGTATGGAACAGCTTCGATTCAATTTCGGTAGCGGCCATTCTCTCCTTTGATTCTTTGGAAATCCCGGGAAATCATGATGATAGCAAGCTTGACATGTTAACCCGGATTTAATGGTAATGCTTCAATAGGGGGAGCATGTTGTCTCTCTTCGCATAGACGTTAAATTACGCATGGAATTCGGAAACAAGTGAGATTTTTTGTCCCCGTTTCCTCTTTTTTTTTTTTTTTTTTTTTTTTTCTTATCCTTGTTGGTTGATCATCCAGCCGACAAACGAACTCTGCCCCCCCACCACCTCTTACCAAGTATTATCTAGGTGATTTTGCCTGTCGGCTCATCGGCGTCACTTGCCCATCGGGAATGATGAATGAGCCACCGATGATTTTATGTTAGGTTTATCCAATCTTTTTTATTTTTCCCTTTTCCTTTTTTGTTTTTCTCCGTCTGATTTTTATTATTTTCATTTTGATCATTTTTCTCAATATCCAATATATAAATGATTATGAATTTTGTCTATTCCCATTCAGGGTTTCTGGCGTATGACTCTGTATACTCTGCCCCTTTCCATCTATTCGGTCCACTTTGACCGGGGAAGGAAAGAGGCGGAAAAGAATAGAAAAGGAAACAAAACAGAATGGTAGAATAAACCAAGATGAAGAAATGAATGAAAAATAGAAATCAAGGAAGAAGAAAAGAGGGGAAGTCAGTCCAGAAAGCGAAGATGGAGAATGTATCATCCTGTTGCAGGGGAGGAAAGTGTGTGTGTATGACCATGGACGGTGGAGTGGAAAGGAGGGAGGCATTTCTCTACTCAAGCTTCGCTCTGGTAAAAGTACCTTAGGGAGAGGTGGCTAGTACGAGGAGATACTGGGCCTACTCCATAATAATGACTCTCGTGTTAAGGAAGTCTACAGCGTCCCGGGCAGGATGCGCAGAACAGAGTGGACTAGATAGTGCTAAGGAGGTACTAGGACGGACCGGTTAGTACAGAATACTACACCCCCAAAGGCCCCAACACAGTTAAACCACTGCGAATTTCGGAGACGCCCACTAACGTGCTTTTAGCTCCTACTTTAGCCTTAGAAAACACACCCACACACCATCAGCAGTCTCCACCCTCTCTGGCCCATGTCACTGCAGTGGACTGCACAGTAGCTGCATGGACCGCCGCCAATCCTTTCTCCACCCGCATTATCCTCCATCAGTCCATCTAGATCCAGGGTCTCTGACGCACGAGGCAAAAATACACCTGCATGACACTCAAAATGACAAAGGAACTGGAGCCCACAAGTAACTTATTTATATTTCTCTCTAGGGATTGGCTCAATCCATTGTCTGGATGCCGGACTTGAACATGTGCCTTCCCTGCCATTCCGTGCCATCGACTCCATCTGCAACAAATAAGAATCCCCAATGTTGCATGTTCGCCCATAGGCATTCTCATCTTCTGTGAAGCCAATTGACCTCAGAGCTGGTCTTTCAGTTTCTTAGAACTTCCTGACGAGGTCTTGGGCTCTCTTTATACCCAGACATTCGTTCATCCTGTTCTATCTTTTTTTTTTTTTTCTTCTTCTTTCTTTCTTTCTTTTCTCTTTCTCTGCCTCTACCTCCGTCCTCCTATCCTATTCATCCTACTAGGAGACCATATACCCATATTCTCTCTGTCTCTCCTCTCCTCAACTTGTCAATTATCAACAAAACTTTTATGCTGGCAGAGCGGTGCCCAGAATTTTCGTCATTTTCTCAAATCCCCCGATAACGCGCCCCTGTGAGCACAGTGCGCAGTGCCTGTCCCGGTGTTTGTAGCTTGATCCAGCATTAGCGAGAGATCGGGGACGAAATTCTGAGTGAAGTCTATAGCGACCGAAGCAATCGATTGGCTTGAGGAGTGTAATCCTAGGCCTGATCATATTGCTTCAATCATGGAGTTTCCGTTCATGCGAGCATTTATTGCCCTCTTGTTAGTATTGACCTGAACTGGCCTGAAGCTTACTTTTGATATATCACCAGTGATTGGACATCTGATTGTATCGAATCTCTCTAGCTGACTCTCCTGATATATAGTTTGTATCGCTACTTCCGTCTTGTTGTGAATCTCTTTTCTTTCTGGACGTTCAAACCAATTCCTCCGCCGGAGAATCCGAAGTTGACTGCCCAAGATGTAACGGTTATCTTACCAACGTTAGAGGGATGTGGTGATGAACTCGTGGAAACCATAAGAACGATTCTCGACACCCAGCCCTACGAACTTCTTTTGGTCACCATTGAAGCGAATCGACAAAAAGCCGAGAACATGCTGAGCTTGATGCCCGCTTCGAAGTCAAGAATCCGCTTGTTCACCGTTACTCACCCCAACAAGCGCCGACAAATGACAAGAGCGATCCCTGAAGTCAAGACTACTATCACAGTCTTTGCAGATGATGACGTGAGTTGGCCACGCACAGTCCTCCCTTGGATGCTAGCACCTTTCGAAAAGGATGAGCGATTCGGTGGTGTGGTAACTTGTCAACGTCTGAGACGGGCTGTTTCGCCATCATTCTCTCAACGCATATGGGGATTTCTGGGTGCACTTTACTTGGAACGAAGAAACTTCGATTGTGCGGCAACAACGCATATTGACGGTGGACTTCCCTGCATGTCAGGCCGGACAGTCGCATACAGAACAGATATCCTTCAGAACGAGGGATTCACGTATGGATTTACCAACGAAGAATGGTGGTTCGGAAAGTACCAATTGAACGCAGACGACGACAATTTCATTACCCGTTGGATGGTGTCGCATGGCTGGGAGACTTACATGCAATATCATCCTGAAGCGGAGGTCTTGACAACTCTGGAAGACAACCCCAAGTTTCTCAAGCAGTGCGCCCGCTGGTCCCGAAGCAACTGGAGGAGCAACCTTACAAGCATGTTTCACGAAAAACACATCTGGTAGTAAGTCTACCCTATCTGACTTGTCTGGTGAGCGTGCGTATAATGCACACCGGGATGAGTGTTTATCTCCTGTTATCGAATGGCCTTTCATTCACAAACCCTGCTTGCCTCCCACATCGTTGGTCAACGACGCCGTTGGATGGTATTTCCCTTCATTCCGATTATCATTTCCCAGATCTTTCTACCAGGCATAAGGAACTGGCCGTCGGCCTTGGAAGGCTAGGTCGTTCCTAGTCTTGGTATCCGACTGTGGAAATTTTTTTTTCTTTTTCGTTAGGCCGCTTACTGTAAATGTCTGTCTGATCCGCACGCTAACGCTTGGTTTACTGTATTACTAGTCGCCAGCCTTGGAGCGCATACGCTGTTCACTTGACGACGCTTTCGCCACCAGCTTTCCTCGGCGATTTATTGCTCCTTATACTATGTCACAAGGCTACGGTTTCTTGGGACAATGATACGCACGCGCTAGCTATGCAAGCTCTCGGACTGTGGATGTTTATTAGCAAGTTCATTAAACTTATCGGACATTACATCCGTTACCCGGTTGATGTTATCCTTTTGCCGGTGTCCATCCTCTTCGGCTATTTCCACGGAGCTATTAAAATATACGCCGTACTAACTCTGAATGTGGTAAGTTGCAGTACCCCAACACAACATGCGTTCTGGTCCGTTGTTTCGTTTCTACAAAGGGTGCATGCGCAAGTGCAGCCTAGTATCTTTGGGCGACGCTTGTAGCATGGAAGTGGGCTCTAGCCCTTGGCCTGCTTGCGTGCTCGACACCCAACCCCTCCCATAATGCAATTGCATTGGCCGTGGGCCTCACCTCATCCTCGCCCTCCCTGTATCCACCCACGGCCTTCCCCATCTTGGTAACCCGATTTTGCCTTCTGCATCGCTTTGATTTCTACTTCCGATCTCTTTCTGCACTCCGGCCTTCCACTTTTTTCTTAGCTTGCTTGTCGCTTTTTCCGGGTTTCTTTCCTCATTATTGGTCTCATTCCCTCTTCTTATCAACTGTGCTTCGCTGTCCGAGTTCAGTACGGTGGCTATTACTTGTTCCGTCTTAATTTTTGGCATCTAATTCTTCCCTTTTCACGCAACATCTGGCCTTGTTGAACGAATGACTACTCCTTGCTATCCGACTCAGATTTGCTAACCGAACCATTATTTTTTCAGACCACATGGGGTAGCAGAGACGGTGCCGATGATTATGACGCGGAGCGGATGAAGAAGCGAACGGACACGGACCGTATGAAACGGCCTTATTACCCGAGTTACATAACTCAATGAAGCCCACATGCGCGGTGTGTGGACGTATGTCAAATTATTAAATGCCTTTGCTTTTACCTTGAGCCAACCTTCTTATCGTGTCCGTGGTTCAGCGACTGCTCGCACCCCGGGCGTGCCTGTCCTGCTGGTTACTGAAGCTCGCCTTTGATATCCCAGCGACCTTCCAGCAATCGCTCTAGAATCTCGGTTACACGATACACTATTACGACGAAATGCCTTGATGACGCTAAATTGGGAACAATGAGATTAGGGTTCCCATGGCCTTCAGTTGATGTATAATTTCTCTTTGCACAGATATTTTTTATCTTTTCACTTGACCCTTTGCTCGAGATTTAATGGACCGATCCTGTTGCACGCACGGCCCCGTCCAAGAAAAAAAAAAATATCCCTCCTACGCTCGGATTGACTCCTCCATTCAAAGTTTCCCCTGTGTCTCCTTTTCTCGCTCCTTGATTGGTGGTTGTTGTTTGGGTCTGCAACACCAGTACCTGACACAACCTTTCCAATTCTGGCCACTCTGGTTATTTCAAGCCTTCTGAGTTCTGTAAATTATAAAAGCGTGGGCGGATCTTTTCTTATCCAAATTGGCATGTACTTAATGTGCTGTTTCCCTCACTGCCGCCTGTATGTTCAGTTTTCCTTTTTTCCATCCTTTTCTGCTTTCCTACCCCTAGACTCTACATGTGGGAAAATATGCTGGAGTGTTCCCATCTTCATTGTCGATTTGGGTTTGATCTCCTTCGTACACTTTATGCATAATATTTAATGCTCAATATGCAATCAAAATAATCAATTTGAAACGTGCTGTGCTTATGAAATGGGTGCGATGCGATAGATAGGCGTCGCCAGGCATCGTCGTAAATAATGCAACTGATGCACATACATCTTATGTCTCTTTTCACTCGCTCCGTATCATGATTACCTTTCATTCGTTCTTGACGTTGTATTTTTTGATTGCTTGTGGCGAGGACGATCGGTATACAACCCTCTAAAGAAGCAGGTGGACCGCTGAACTACCTCTATAATGTTGTCTTCATCATCTATCATTGCTTCAATGCAGCGACCAGCGAAGATGGTATGTGGCGGAGCTGTGGCGCATGTGGCGTTCCAATCGGAGACTAGTAGTTCTCCGCAATACGGCTTACGAACAAGCTCAAACCTCCGATTTACCATTCGGTCCGCTTCACAGGAGAAAAGACGCAGAAATTCGGTCGAAAAATCTCTAAAACTCCAGGAGGAGCCACGCCAAATATATCATATCATTGTTCGAATCAACTCCTTTGTATTCGCTCGATCATTTGACTGAGAGGCGATGCCCGCGTTTCATCGGGCCGTTACGGCTATTTCGCGGCAGGCGGTCTTCAGAGGTGCGCAACGTCAATATGTTGTTGCACGTTCTATCAGTGCCTCAGCATTGAAGTCCGCCATTGCTCATCCCATTACTACTCATGGCCCCCCACCTAAGGCCCCTTCACCTACATCTGCCGACCCAGAGCTACTACAGAAAGATGCGGCTTTGCACCAGAAAACCGAGAAAAGTCCGCTACCAGGAAAACCATCTGTGCTCAAGAAGCGATTCTGGAAGAATGTTGATGTCAAGCAGAAGCCAGGTACGCATTTCTTCTCCTGCGATCAGTCTACATGGGACACTTGCGTTGACATGTTTTGTTCTCAGATGGGGACTATCAGGTCCTGCTAGACACACGCCCTATTCGGACACCTTCCAAAGACGTCTTATCCATACCGTCAACGAAGCCATATCTTGCACATGCGATCGCGCTGGAGTGGGATGTCATGACCACTGCCCAGCAAGCGCTAAAGAACCACCTCATCCCTCTAACTTCTCTGACCGCCCGTGCAGCGGATATTGCCGCAGAAGATGCTCGAGGCGAAACTACCACGAGAGATCAAATATTGAAAACAGCGATGCGTTATTTGGAAACGGACACCCTGTTGTGTTGGGTGCCGGAGCAGAACGCTTACGCTGCTGATGAAGTGGATGCCGATGGCAAGAAACCGGAAAGCCTCCGAGATGCCCAAATTCGGGTCGCTCAAGATACAATTGCCTTCTTGAGCACCAAAGTATGGCCCGGCGTGGACATCCAGCCTATCCTCGACACCGATAGCATATTACCAGTCTCTCAACCTCAGGCTACAAAAGACATTATTCTGCAGTGGATATCTGGTCTGCAGGCCTACGATCTGGCCGGACTGGAGAGAGGAATCCTGGCCGCAAAGAGCTTGTTGATTGCAGTCCGTCTGGTCGCTGAATGGAGTGAGACGTTCCGAGAGGTGCAACGACCGGGCCGCGAGAGGTTCGGCATTGAGGAAGCAGCGGAGGCATCCAGCCTAGAAGTCAGGTGGCAGACCGATATGTGGGGAGAGGTTGAGGATACCCATGATGTCGACAAGGAAGATTTGAAGCGCCAGCTCGGCAGCGTCATTGTATTGGTTAGTGGAGAGACGAGGTGACTGTTCTAAGGCATTTCATTGGAACCAAGCCGTCGGGACCACACCTTCTGTACAATATATGTCCACAGAGATTTCTGTCTCTGTTTTATAGGAGAATAGTGTAACTATAGAGAGAGAGAGAGAGAGAGAGAGAGCCCCTTTTCGCCTGCTGAGACCATCGCGCGTAGTTCTCCGGAGGTAGTGAAACCCATCCGTCTTGGCCAACGCGCGGGAAGAACATCGTCATCACCATCTCCTCCATCATTTCTTGCGACTAGTCACGAAAATTGTACGCCAACCAGTCCAGAAGTCTTCACTTGCTTCTATATTAGCTTTCCTGGTACCCTGCAGATAATCATCCGGTCTACCTCTGCCAGTTCCGGGTTTAGACCAGTGTTGGAGGCCAGCAAGAGATGACAGAAAGGGGCGAAGGGTGAGTAAACTCTCTCTGCCGCTTCGGTTCCCCGGGACCTCGTGGTTGAATCACCGCAAGCCATACCCATCTTTCCTTCAGCTATCTCACTTGTGCGTGGGTCCTGGGATGAACCATAAGCAATCGCTAGGTTGTTCTTGAATTCAACCACCGACCAGAACATAAGGATCTCTCTTGCCCAACCTGAAACCTGGGGTTGCCCCGCGATTTGGGCTCTTCGCTCGCTAACATAACATACTGTTTCGCAGACACAAACGGTCTCGAAGTTCCCTGGCACTGGCGCTTTTACACCGCGATAGGTCGAAGGATAACCGTGAAGAGCCCGTCGTTCGCGATAGTGGCTCCTCCGAATCCGCCACGTCTTCCCTTGCCAATAGTACTCCATCCATATCTGGAGTTCCAGCTACCCGAAGCTCCAGCCGCCGAAGTACACGCCCTCAAGAGCCAAACCTACGTCCCATGTCTGCTGAACCGCCACAAGAGCCCGCGGGCCCGCACAGAAGCGGGGATAACATTGAGAAGCTACCCTCCATATCACATGCCGAGACCAGTAGCATGTCGTTAGATCAGTCAGTCCGGACTTTTCGTCTATTCGAGATCTTACGGAGCGGCGACACGAATGCGATTTCGAAAGCCATCAGAGAGACTAAGGAGCCGCAGGGAGCAAATGCCCTATCTGGGACAACTATTCTCCACCTTGCGATTCAATGCGCTGAGCCGCAAGTTGTCGAATTCGTGCTGTCCTCCAGCCAGGACCTTGACATAAACGCGCGTGATCGGGAGGGCAATACGCCTCTTCATTTGGCCGCTCAGCTTGGACGAGGTCCAGTGATTCGCGAACTGCTAAACCAACCCTCTATTAACGATTCGATAATAAATTACAACGGCCAAACAGCTCTTGATATTGCGCGCACTCCAGAAATCTTCCAGCAACTTCAGCTAGCTCGCTCACTGTTCATTGACATCAAGACCCAAGAGATCCAAGCGCTCGTCTCTCAAGGGGAATACGAAAAACTGGAGAAGGCGCTCGAAGAGCCCCGTGTAGAGGGCAGCATCGATGTCAACAGTTTAGATTTGGTAACGGATCCTGCTACTGCCCAGTCTGGGGGCACGTTGTTGCATGAGGGGGCAAGGAAAAAGGACACACAACTGATTCAGATCCTATTGATGCATGGGGCGGATCCCTTCCGTCGTGACAAGAAGGGGAAATTGCCTCAGGATGTTACTAAAGATGACAAGACCCGTGCGATCGTCAAGAAATCTCCAGCAGCAGTCATCGCACAACGTGGCATACAGGAAAAAGCGATTCTCGGCACCAGCGCAGCTCAAGGTGTGCCTGGCCGCTCAGGCGGTAGCGAGGCGCCTTTTGCTGGCAAGGAAGCCCGTGAAATGAGGGGTTATCTAAAGAAATGGACTAATTATACAAGCGGCTATAAATTGCGTTGGTTCGTTCTAGAAGATGGTGTGCTGAGCTATTATAAACACCAAGGTATGATGCTTGCCGGTCTGTATAGGTGTTTCTTGGCCATAGCTGACTGGTTTCTTCTTGCAGATGATGCGGGCTCCGCCTGCCGAGGAGCGATCAATATGAAAATTGCTAGGCTCAATATGGATGCGCAGGACAAGACCCGCTTCGAGATCCATGGAAAGTCATCCGTCAAATATCATCTCAAAGCGAATCACGTTGTCGAGGCCAAGCGTTGGTTCTGGACTCTAAACAATGCCATACAATGGGCCAAGGATGAGGCGAAGGAGGAAGAGAAGCGTCAATCGAAACATGCTGAAGTACTTCGCCAGGCCAAGATTGAGCAAGTGGAAGGCCGATTGTCCGAGACCATATCCGACTCTCCAAGTTCAGCTATTCCAAGATCCAACGTGAAGAGCCTTGCACCCCCTTCCATCAATATACCAAGTAGCAGTGGCACACGGCTCAGTACGTACGCGTCCCACACAACCGCAGGGAGCGCGCCCGAAGACGAAGAAAGCTCCTTGTACGGGTCAATGGAGCACGCCGCTGCACCAAATGAAGTCAATCGGGTTCTGAGCCATGTGACCTCGGCGCCAGATATTGACGGCGATGACGAAGAGGAAGGTGACTATGCGTCCAGTCATGATATGCAGCCCACGGACAAAGATGCTTTGAACATCACTGCCCAGTCAACGAAACTCCAGCTTGACATCCTTGCCAATGTCGCGTCTTCGCTGCAAGCGGAAAAGTCAAAGAATCCTGCCACATCACTCTCCGATCCAGCAGTTGATCAGGCTTTAGTTGCTTATGAAGCAGCTGTGAGTAGTTTACAAGGCTTAGTGCAGAGCCTTTTGAAGATATCCCGGGACCGTGATGCGTATTGGCAGTATCGCTTGAATAGGGAGGCATACTTGCGCAAGATGTGGGAGGAAAGCATGGCAAGGATCGCTCAGGAACATGAGGAGCTCCAGTCACGAATGGGCGAGTCCGAGGAAAAACGTAAGCGAACCAAGCGGGCGTTGAAGGAAGCGTTGGAGTCAACAGCCACGAGCCGTGCAGTCAGTAAAGCTCCGTCGCGCGCGCAGGTTGCCAGTGGAGACGTTGCCGATGTCGAAAACGAGACTCAAGAGCCGGAGCCAGCAGAAGTCTCGCCAGAATTCGAAGATCGAGAACTTAGAGGTACTCTTCGTCGTAGGAAGTCGGCTATGTCCAATATCAGCACTCTCTATGACTCGGAGTCTGGGGATGAAGACGAGTTCTTCGATGCCATTGATTCCGGAGAAATTGAGGTGGAGAAACTTGCTGGCTCGGAGGACGGCGAACCGAAGCCTCTGGAGGAGACCAATGAGCTCCGAACCGTGAAGAGATCTGAAATTGTGCCTTCGTTCAAGGGATATGAAGAACCCATCCGGCAGAGACTGAAGATGGATTACGACAATAGACCGAAGATTTCGCTCTGGGTATGTTATCACCCCTCTTGGCCATTGAAATCGTATGTAGCTGCTGACATGTGTTTGCTTCTAGGGGATTTTGAAGTCAATGATTGGGAAGGATATGACGAAGATGACTCTCCCGGTATCCTTCAATGAGCCTACATCCCTGCTTCAACGCGTGGCCGAGGACTTGGAATACGCAGATCTACTTGATGTTGCAGCGGACCGACCCGATTCTATGGAGCGTCTGGTGTATGTCGCTGCATATGCTGCAAGTGAATATGCTTCTACGATTGGCCGTGTTGCTAAACCGTTCAATCCTCTTCTTGGGGAGACATTCGAATATGTCCGGCCGGACAAAGGGTATCGGTTCTTTGTCGAACAAGTCAGCCATCATCCCCCGATTGGTGCTGCTTGGGCCGAGTCGCCAAAGTGGGACTACTATGTGAGTTTTAGATGCGTGTGTCCCTCTGGACATATTATTGACGCTGACATCTTTTCTCATAGGGCGAGTCTGCTCTGAAGTCCAAGTTTTACGGAAAGTCGTTCGACATTAACCTTTTAGGGACATGGTTCTTAAAGCTACGGCCAGCATCTGGAGGAGAGGAGCTGTATACTTGGAAGAAGGTCACATCTTCCGTTATTGGCATCATCACCGGTAGCCCCACAGTGGACAACTATGGCCTGATGGAAATCAAGAATTGGACCACAGGCGAAGTTTGCTATTTGGATTTTAAGCCAAGGGGCTGGAAGGCTTCATCCGCATATCAGGTGACGGGCAAGGTCGTGGATCGGGATGGGTCGCCCAAGTGGAGTATCGGTGGCCGATGGAACGATAAGATCTACGCGCGCCATACCCCAGGGTTCGAGGCGACAGTTTCCGGCCAGGATCCTGAATCGGCCAAGACGTTCCTGGTCTGGCAAAGCCATGATCGGCCGAGCGGGATTCCATTCAACCTCACACCATTCGTCATCACTCTAAACGCTTTGCCTGAAGGGCTCAAGGAGTGTCTCCCACCTACCGACACACGACTTCGACCCGATCAGCGTGCGATGGAGGAGGGTGAGTATGATTTAGCCGCCACGGAGAAACATCGAGTGGAGGAGAAGCAGCGCGCCAAGCGGAGAGAGAGAGAGACGAAAGGCGAGGAGTATAAGCCCAAATGGTTCAGTAGGGCCAAGTGCCCGGTCACCGGTGAAGAGTATTGGGCACACAACGGACAATACTGGACGAGTCGCGAGAGCGGCGACTGGAGCGCCTGCGAGGACATCTTCTAACTTGGTACTGTTTGACTTGGGGGTTCGCAAACGGACTGTCTCTACCTATGTAATTAGAACCCAATGAATCCGTGCCTTTTGCTCTTATTCATCTTTTAGTTTTACTCCCTCGGAACCAAGGTATTAATTCTGGGGACCGGCCGGGTGCAATCACGTGCACGCGGGCGAAAAGGACCGCCGCCGCGTGGGAGAATCAAGCCACTTTTTACTGCAAGAGTCCTGTTCAAGCGTCGCGTTGCACCCACAATGACCGGCGAATATACTTGTGGACGCTGTCTGCAGGTGCTGCGGCGAAGGGCTGTTGCCCAGAACTCTGTGGCTCGCTGGCATCAAGTCGCCAGTCCAAGGCGAGGGGGATACGGCTTTCCCGCTTCGTGCGTGCGGAGCTTGAGCTCTCGGAGCAGTGCTTCCTTTAAGTCCAGGCCTCTACAAGCCCCAGTCCGACAGAATAGTCTATCGTCCAATTTGTCGGCCTCCTCAATTGCATCGCAAAATGTCAAGTCGATTGTGCAGAAGGCCACATCTGCCACATCTGCCGCCTCGCCAGAGGCCCGGGCCCTTCTGAAGCCGAACAACCTGTTTCACTCCTTCTCCCAGTCTCCAGCAGCTGCAATCCGACAGCGTGCGGCTTTTATCAAGCAGAACGCCTTCTGCCCCCATCCGAGCCATCAGCAGACTCGTTTGCCCCTGTCCCCCCACGATCCCGAATCGCGCAAGAGCCAGGTGACCTCGGAGAGTCTGCCTCCCGCGCACTCTCATTTCGAATGTCCCGACTGTGGTGTTCCGATTTACTGCTCCGAGGGCCACTGGATGGATGATTTCGAGGCCCATCTGGAGATTTGTGAGACAATTCGACAGATCAATGAAGACGATCATGATCTACACTCCGGACGGTTTTTCCCGGAGTTCTCGTACCCCGGACTGCAGGACGATAACTTCGTCATTAACATGACGAATTGGGACACTTTCCTGTACACACGAGAATTCGAAGCGATCAACGATGATCGAAGCATGCGACAAGTAACGAGAATGCTCACCTACCCTCTCACAATTGGAAGTGTTTTGCATGAGCTGAGTCCTTACAATGTCCGGAAAGATGGCAGGCTTACCGTGGAGGGTCTCAAGAGTGTTAGCGGTAAGTTGCAACCCCCCCCCCTCCCTCCTTCTCTCTCTCTAGTCTTGTAGGTTCGCCAACTAACCTATTGGCTTTATTTAGCGCTCCGGTACACCCTTCACCCTCCCAAGACCGGCGAGGGCGTCGACATCCAAGGACTACGACTCAAGGCTCCTCCCGTGCGCATATTCATTTTGGGAGCTCGCGCCGAGTCCTCGTTGCCGCGCGAAGTTTGGCTTCAACTTAGCTACATTTTCCCGCGCTCCCTGATCCATTTGATCTTCATTGGACCGGAGAGTATGGCCAACCGGGATGATGAATTCCCACTACCCGAGCGCACCTCCGAGAATCCCTTCGGTGGTATTGTGGAGGACAGACTTGGAGGACAGTTCAAGATTACCACGTACGTTGACTACTTCCACACAATGTACAAAGCGCAGTACTTCCAGCCCTTCGATCCTTATCTGGACTGCTTCATGCTCTTCCACCCGGGTCTGGGACACCCGGCCAGCTCGCACGAATGGGAGGA
Source organism: Aspergillus eucalypticola CBS 122712 (assembly GCF_003184535.1). Lineage (NCBI taxonomy): Eukaryota > Fungi > Ascomycota > Eurotiomycetes > Eurotiales > Aspergillaceae > Aspergillus > Aspergillus eucalypticola. Next base: position 49,782 of record NW_020290328.1, read on the forward strand.
AACGCTCCCGCAGCTACTCGAGACCAAGGTCCCCATCATCAGCACGGGCTACACGCAGTGGGATATGGAACGTGACATCAACTGGGTCAACGAGAAGTGTGCCGGTGAATTCGACATTCTGCTCGAACCCGGTGAGAACGTTTTCCGCAGTTTGCGTTGGGATCTCAACGATTTGGATCCCCATGACGTGTCCTGCGGTAACTGGGGTCTTTGGGCTTTCAGAGGAAAGAGGTACGAGGCGACTTTCAAGGATCAATAGTTTTAAGTCTGGAGGGTATGCCTGTTCTTGATGTAACTCGACATTTTATTACTGTCCCCTCTTTTCCTCTGTCTCTCTCTGTCCTCTATCCTGCATCTCTCATTACTTCTCCCCTGTATATTATCCCAGCTGCATTTCGTGTCTTGTCTTCGTTCATATGAATCAGATATTGGTCGCAATGATGCGATTGTAACCCGTCAGCCTCACTTCCTCTTTATTCCGCTGTATACATTCCTAGCTATTATGTAAAGCATGCTGGCCTTGGTCGAGTCAAAGGAAGGGAGGTCTATGACAGTGCCCAGCAGTGTCTCCCTCTTCACTTTTACTCTTCACGTTTGCTATATGGGCGTTTCCGATCCTTCTTCAGATGTGTAACGGAGCAGCGGGGATAGTACCATAAAAGGTTATACAGCGTAAGACAGAGCATAGACGAAGTGCAGGGTGGTGCAGTCTGGGAAGAGATTAGATAAGCCCAGCCTCAAAGATGGATTAAGCAAACATCGCTGGACTGAGGCAAGACTCAACGTTGCCCGCGGATTGTTGAGTTCCTACTTCGCTACGTCATTGCAGCTTGAAGCCTCACAGAGAGCTGGAAGAAGCAACATTACCGGGATACTTATGTGCATTCCAGTAAAAGGAAGAAGGAAAAGATAAGAGAGGGGGGGGAAATAGTCAATTATAAGCATTTGCATGAATTTGGAAATAAAGAATGTGCAAGGTACTAATGTCACAAATCAGACAGATGAGCAAATGCTGCCGACCCGTTGAATGGACATATGCAAGGCTTGATGGATCAAAAACACGATAAAAAGAGAACACACGAGAGGGAACCACTGTCCGAAAGGAGAGCTCAAAATCATAGTTGTCGATAGTACATATATGGGATGCTTCTTCTCAGCGGATTGTCGTTAAGAGTTCCTTTCTCATTGCCACATCACCCTCCACTTCTCGAACTTAGTGCAGACAGCTATCCACGCCACCCTTGGTATTGCCTGGGAGGCATGACCATAAGATAGCAGTCCACTCAGAGTACCTTAGAGCATGATAAATCCTGCAGCAGCGAGGACCCCAGCAGCCATACCTCCAGAAAGCTGGACGACCGGAGCGGCGGCGCCCGAGTGAGTAGCAGATGCTGCAGATGCTGCAGCCGCAGTAGCGGATTCGGAGTCCGAACCAGAGTTTGACTTCGATTTTGAGTCCGCGTCGGTCGATGTCGTGGTGGTCGGGCGAGCTGATGCCTTGGTGATGTATGACCTGGTGAAAGAAGCTGAGGAGCTGGAAATGGCGGAGCTGGAAATGGCGGAGCTGGCAATGGCGGAGCTGGAAATGGCGGAGCTAGAGACACGACGGCTAGAACTTCCCATATGGCTTGGCGAAGCAGAAGAGCTGGGATGGTATCTGGCGCTACTACTGCTGCTGCTGATGACAATACTGCTGCTGGTTGTTTGAAGGGGGCTGGACGAGATGGAGGTCGGAGTTGGTATCAGCGGCGTGGATGCGGCATGCGTGCTTGAGACGGGCACAGGTGTTTCTGTAGGTACAGCCTGCACCGCAGCAGAGGCGAACGGGGCGAAGGCCGCACAGGTAACGAGAAGGACCTTGGAGAGATACATCTTATTGGCTGCGTATGTATATGGTTTGCGAATCAGAACGCTGACTGGGATCGATATGCCACGCGGACGTGTAGTATGCACTTGGAAACCAGGCTGGAAGTATTGATGTTGATATTTATATAGCGTTGGAAAGCACTGGCGCTCTATGGAACCTTGGTAGAGACGACAAATAGTAATTGATGCTTTTGAAAAAGTCTAAAGAGCGAATGGAGCTGGAAAGAGTGGCAGCTCTGGTGATTTGTGTATGTATGAAGAAGGAGCGACAGCGCAGCTGGTGAACTCCAGTTAGAAATGCTCAAGAAGAAGGTGCGAAAAAGAAGAATAGGGGAGGGGGGGAAAGAGAAAGACAGACGGGTTGAATTGAGAGACAATGGAGCTGCCAAGGGGAAGAAAGGAGGAGTCAGATCTGACAGATGTCTAATGGGGCAGCCTGCCGTGCCCACTTTTGCTACGTACTTTGGAGGGAGGGTCCATCGCCAGTGGATCCGGTCAGCAGGGAGACACGTCCAGATCATTGGGTGGCGGATGAAACCCGAATGAGGCGTGAAAAAGATTGCATATCTGGGCCTTGAAGACGAGCATCTAGACCCTTGTTGCGGGAGGCCCTTGAAACGTGGCCAGCTCAATCAGGATGGCGATGTATATGCATGGCTGAGTTGACGATCCCGGTGGAGAGGCTGCAACGGTTCTGCGTAATTAACCTTTAAGCTCATCCCTTGACCCGTGGGAAAGGCAAGATCATCAGGTTGCTTTCGTGGCAAAAAAAAAGATCGAGACTGACATGGATGAAGCTATGATTGGGGATGATGAGTGCAGGATCGAGGGTGGGGGTTCAAGGGAAATACCATTTAATTAATCTGTTGCAAGTGGAGTCCGACCTGGGCTCTGCAAAGCCGAACACCAAGAAAATCAAAATGCAATGGAATGGAATGGAATGAGACAAAATGATATTAAAAGCCGTTCTTCTAACTTCAACGCCAAGCACGTGGGGTATCTTCTGCTGTCGGATCGTCTTAAACTATTATAGTGATGAATCGAGCGCAGTCCAATGAAGGAATAACATAATAAAGGTTAAAATGATGTGGTCGGTTGGGGGCACCTTACTCGTCTCTAGTAAGTGGAGGACAAACTACGTCCATACAATGCCCACCACCACGGCCACCATCATCCAATATCCAGATCCATAAACACCAAAGTGAGTTGCAGCCGAATCGGCGGCAGTCGTCCCGTTGGCCAGGGTGCCGTTGATATAGATTGATTCCGTGCCGTTCACATCAACCACCTTGGCCACGCTCGAATTCCTAGGTTGAGTTCCATTGAATAAGGACTCATAGTAAGTGCTATTACTATTTTCATCGCATCCACATTCCAAGTACTGTTGGCAAATGCAGTTCACGGGTAATGACTCGTTTTTGTGCGAGGTATCGTTCATATAGTGGTAGTGATAGCTGTAAGGGTAGACGTATGCCCCATATAACCAAAGGCCCGGGAAGTAGAGAGGGACAATGGCCGCTGGCAAGAGAAAAGGCGTCACTCCCAAACGTGATCGTGCCCCTGCTGTATAAGGGGCAGTGGCACCGCCTGCGTAGTAGGAGCCACCTCCATACGCCGGACGGGTTCCAGAACCACTGCGAGATGTGCCCCCGACATTGCTTGAAGAGCTGGTGGAGCTTGTTAGCCTCAATGTCTTCTCTTTCCAATCGAACGATGTTTACTTACCTGGTTCTCGAGCTACTTCCACTACTTCCGCTGTTCCCTGTGCGTCCACTGCTGCTGCTACTACTACTACTGCTGCTCCCTCCACTACCACTTCGACCACCACTTCCTCCTCCACTGCGCCCTCCCCCGCCACCGCCCCCACGCCGCTTAACTAGATCCAACAATGATGAAGAATCCGCGGAGAGAGTAGCATCTCGAGCTGCAGGCGGAATGCTGAGTGCGGTGACAAGGGTGATGAGAAAGAGGGCCAGCGCAGTGACAACTGATATTATCTTCATAACAGATGAGATTGGATAGTGCGGGGTTAAGTGAAGTAAGAAAGAAATCTTTGTTGCACGCCAACACAACTATGCAAGGTGCTCGTCAAAGTAACACAAGCTGCAAGTCGGTACACTGCAGAAGATCGATAACCGAAGTCCAGTGACTATCGTAACGTCTGTCTGCTTGGTGCTGCAGAAGGTGAATAAATAATCCAGGCGTCAGAGCAGAACAAGGAGGAAAAGAGAGGATTAATATATGATAAAGAGATTTTTTCGGAGTTAAGAGTTTGAGAAGGATAAAGGCGCAGTAGCATTGAGACTGAGAGTTTTTGCTGATGAAAGGAGACTTGCCGAGCACCAACTCCCCACCACAGATTAAGCTTCCGCTATGCAGGCAGCCCCGTTGGGTTGATCTCTCCACAAGACAAGGGTGGGAGTTCGGAAATCTGCTGTATTGAGAATAGAGGGATGGCATCAAATGGACCCTGCATATCTTCAGATGCCTGGTAACATGTGGCTGAGTGGAAGGTAATACAAAGTAAGATCCCTGGGTCCACTATCTCTGCGCCTCAGAGTGGCAATGCTACCCAAACCCATTCAACAGTCCAATTCAGGGACTAGTTAGTTACTACGATGGAAAACTAGTTACTTAATAGCCCTTCCTTACTCAGCAGTTCTTGCATTTACTTTCCTCTCATCTGCCTTCGTAGTACAGCCTTATTGAACACGAGCAGCTTAGTTCCTTGGCCTCGTCCTCGCCACCTAGTGGCGTATGGCTGAATTCATTCAATCGTCATTATCTGGAGTCTAAGAGGTCATCCTGTCATACATATGTCTTCCAACAAGATTTGGTATGCATCCACTAACGAGTTATCTGATGACTTCCGACAGAGCCTCATCATCAACTCCGCCTGGTGCCGAACAACCGAGCCTGGCCCGGCTTGGAGTGCACAGCCCCCTTCTCGGATATTACCTTTCCTCATTGTTGTTGTTGTTGTTGTGGCTTCACAAGGGGCCTGTACACGGGTTCCCACATCTGTGCCCGAATCCACTCTTCTAACTCATCTTCATTCGCGGGAATTCCCTCCTCTTGAGCATGCCCTTCTTCGACCGCCGTCTTAATAATTGCTTTGGCAATGTCGACGCTAAGCTCGCGTACATCCTTGACGTCAGGTAGAAGTGGTCCGTCGGGATCCTGCAGTGCCGGCGACCGCGCTGCCAATGCCTTGACTGCGCCCACAAGCATCTTGTTGGACAACGTTCGTGTTCGCGACAGAACTGCGCCCAATCCGATTCCGGGAAAGCATGTCGAGTTGTTACATTCCGCTGCAACATCATGGGAGCAAGGCATCAGCTGGGAAGATCCTATCTTGGCTATGCAGTGGGAAATGCACATACCTATCTCATACTTTCCCCCGTTGCGATCGACGGGTGGGAAAGGACTGCCGGTGGCTATCAAAGCTCGGCCATCAGTCCAACGATTGATGTCCTCAGGCTGTGCCTCGTGCAGCCGAGTCGGGTTACTGAGGGGAAATACAATTGGCTTGTCGACGTGCTTCGCCATTTCCCGGATCACGTCCTCGGTGAAAGAGTTTGGTTTAGTTGATGTCCCAATCAAGGCATGCGGCTTCACCTTCTTCACTACCGAAAGCAGATCGCGCGAATTTGCATCAGGCCACTCTTTGTCGTCTCGCGCAAAGGGTACTTGGGCTGGCGTGAGCTGGTCTCCAAGAGATTTGACCAGAAGACCCGGTTTATCGAGACACCTAGGTTTAGATAATCAGTAAATGTAGGGTCGAAGGAACTCCACAAGCCGATGCATTTCCATACCATATCTGCTTTGAGGCTTCTTCTTTAGATTTGTGTGTTTCAGTCGCGATGGTATCGGCGAGCTGCTCCGCGATGCCAGTGCCCGCTGATCCAGATCCGAAGACGACGACACGAGCATCCTCTAACTTGATATCACCCACGTGAAATCCGGATAACAGGGCAGCCAAAGTGACACACCCAGTTCCCTGAATATCGTCATTGAAACATGGAATACGCGATTTGAATTTATCCAAGATCCTCTTGGCGTTATGAAGGCCAAAGTCCTCGCTAAATGACGTCAGTAAAGCTCAAGATGGATGGCTGCGGGAGTTCCTATGGAACATTGACAACTCACAAATGTATGTATGCACGGGGGAACCTCTTTCGAGCTGTTTCCACAAACTTCTCCACGAACTGGTCATATTCCTCACCTCTAACGCGCGACTGTCGCAGGCCCAGGTATAGCTCGTCCTTAAGAAGTGATTCATTCTGTATTCAGTAATTAGCACCTGCCTGATCGATACTTGTTGCTGCCATACATCTGTACCACAGTCTAGGACCACCGGCAATTGCCGACTTGGATGTATCCCAGCACACAACGTGGTAAGGGCCAATTTGGCAACCGAGATCAAGATGGCGCCAACGCCTTGGTCACCAATTCCTAAAATCTGTGACCAATGAGACATGTCGTACATGGAGTGCATGCTGATGTCCAACTTACCTCCTCGCCATCGCTGACGACTATATAGTCGACTTCCTCGCCGCGACTGAAGTTGGAAAGGCATTCGTCAATCTTGTCCTGGTCCCTGATGTTCAGGAAACAGCCCTCTGGCTTCCGGAACAGTCGAGAATAGTTCTGGATTGCATCGCCTTCGGTGGGAGTGTAAATTATGCTAAGCATCTCCTTGAGATGGGTATCAATTAACTTCAATATACGTTAGTTCGCTGGTCGTCTTCGATTTTCCTAAACACACGCGGGAGGTCAATATGTGTGTTACCTTGTAGTAGAGAACCTCGTTCTGAGCCTTCATACTAGCCATGAACGTGTTCTTGGCCAGATCATTATCTCGACTGCTATATTGCTCGTACGCCCGCTGAACCTGCTCCTCGAGGGTCTGGATATTGGGAGGAAGCAGACCATGAAGTTTGAATGTTCTGCGCTCCTCCTCCGTGAACGCCGAGCCTTTGTTGAACTGGCATGACTGCAGCGCATCTCTTCCCTACATCTGCGTCAACAATCAAACTACCCATAACTCTCTCAGGAGACCGTACCTCAAACGGGCACACCAAAGGTCCGGACGAGGCCCGAGGAAGTTGACTGAACTTGGAAGATTTCGACGATGTAGACATTCTCGCAACCGACGTGAGAGATGTATGGCGCTGCAGCGAAAAAGTGGAAAATGGTGGGTTGGGTTTAAGTCTCAGGAGAAAACGAGCCATCGAATGAGAGAGGGGTCAAGACTAGCTGTGTTTGGCTGTTTCTTAAGGGGGCGCCGGGTGATCCCTGGCGATAGAGCGGATTCTTATACCCTGAAAGTTCCCCCAATGTAAGCCTGTTTATCGGACAGCCGGTAAACCGGTAAGCCGAGTGAAGACCAGCGTAGACAGGGCCTGAGAGGAAACTCTGGTGGAGCAATTGGATTAAGATGACGCTGATACGGCTATGACGTAGCGGCGATTGCCGTGAGCTGGTGCTGGCAACGTCAAAGGACCCATCTGCCTTATACTCAGGGGCATTGATGCAATATGGGCCCCCAGTAGTAAACCCTCTATCTGTATGCTTACACTCACTCTTCTGAAGTGAAAAGCCAGTTCATTGTCGATGGAAACGAGCGCAATCGATTGTTCCACGGGCATCTCGGACGATGGCACCACCATCCTTGTTCACGAGGCCTTGTCGCATCCACGGTATAATGGTATCGTGCCTTTCCAATATCCAATCAGTGTCCATTTTTGGGCAAGCCACATCAGGGGCCCAAGAACAAGCTAAGCCAAGAATTGATGCGAAAGGTGCATATGTTGCGATGCTGTCTGTTAATGGATGGGCTCCTTATCATGCTTATCGGTCATATCAAGTCACATGTCGATAAGAAAAGCAAAGCAAGGATGACTCATCGCTAAGTAAGCGAGCCTACAAAAAGCAAGCACGTGCGCGCCGGCTTCTTCTGTTTTTCATCTGCTCAGCCGGTAATCGATTCACCCACCGTCAGAGCCACAACAACGGCAGCTTGCAGTGCCAAATACGCTGGACAGCAGTAATTGAGACTTATAATGTGCTAGGTCATCTTTTCTGCTTCATCTAATGAAGATCCATCGTGCTGCATGTACGGAATACCACCAACACACATATCGAAAGAGAATTGGCACCCTATCGCAACTTTGCAATCCAGCTGTCCCAGGTTGTTAGCTCTGTTCACAGCCTTCGGGCTGGACAAACAGAGTGCTTGAGCTTCCGTCAAGGACTCTCCATTTCGGAGAACAGTCATCGCATGTCACGTCTTGTGACTGTGGCCGACTGGAGCTGGATTGTCGGGACCCTTCGGGGTTCCGGTTTTGATTTCTTTTGTCAGGTTGCTAGAGAAATTTCTTAGGGCCTTCATAGTTCATGTTGCTCGCGTTTAAACCTTGCTACGAGAGCATGACTCCTTGCGCACCTACATACTTAGCGTAATAGTATCTTTTGATTTAGATAGATTTCGTTCCGCTTGTTATCCTCTAATGCGAATTGATTACTGCTGAATGAGATGCACTTCCAATCCCTCATGTAATCCGTATTACCTAGTGCCTAGTCCAGAGGCTTCAGTATCTACTCTATAGTTTACTCTTTCCAGCAATAGCATCATCGTCGATGATCTTCACCACCACCTTCCCCCATGTCTCCCGGCCACCCAGCGCCTGCAGCGCGCGAGGCACGCCCTCCAATCCTACAAAGCTCTCGTCCTTAAAGGCCGTACCCTTGAACTTGCCCTGCGCCACAAGATCGAAGATCCCCTTCCAAACCGTCTGTACCGTCTCCTTCTCAAACCGTGCATACTGGCCCCAATGCAATCCAACCAAACTGACATTTTTCAGCAACACACGATTCAGCGCGACCTTCTCGATCTTTCCCGCTGCAAAGCCAATAACCAAAAGGCGTGCATTCCACGCCACACACTTCAGGCTCGCCTCGATCATCCCGACCGGATCATATACGATGTCCACCCCGGCCTTCCCATTCCCCGAGCGATGTTGCGCACACAACCGCTTCACCTCCTCCGGCCAGCTCTTCTCCCGATAATCAATGACATGATCCGCCCCGAATTGGCGCGCAATCTGTCGCTTCCGCTCCGTCCCGGCCGTTGCAATCACCGTCGCCCCCTTAGCTTTGGCAATCTGCACCGCGGCTAACCCGACGCCACCGGCCGCCGCATGCACGAGGACCCAGTCGCCCGGCTGGACGTTTGCGCGGTGCACAAGACCACCGTATGAGGTAGGAGCCGTGACAAAGAGGCCTGCTGCATCCTCGAAGCTCCAGCCTGCCGGCACAGGGAGGAGAGTGTGCTCCGGGGCAAGGATATGGGTAGCGTAGGCGCCTTGTGTGGCGCCAAAGACTCGGTCCCCGACTTTGAATCGCGGGGACTGCGCTTTGGTGGGCACGGCTAGGATGGTACCTGCGAACTCTACGCCCCCAATCCAGGGTAGTGGAGGCTGGTGTTGGTACTTGCCCTGGATTTGAAGCAGGTCGAAGAAATTTGTACCTGCGGAGTGGATCTCAATCAGGTACTCCGTTGCGGATGGGGAAGGCGTGGGAAGGGTTGCGACTTGGAGATCCTGAGGCCCCTGTGTATTGTGGGAGTCAGTCAATTTGTCCGTGGTAAAGCGGTGGCAAATCTAGTATAGGTAGGTCACTTCGTTGTTACCGACCTTGACATATTCTTTTACTTGAATGGCTCGCATGTTGACGACTGAATGGTAGCCGTGCTGTTTTCTTCGGTGAAGCTGGACAACTGCAATATAGGAATAGTGCAAAGAAAGACGGTGAGTGAGTGGGTGGGTGAGAGTGGACTGTCTTGGAATGGGGCTATTGATTGTGTTGGAGTTGCGGTCTTGATTTGGGGTCAGGACACATCCATTTGGTCCGAGGGGACCCAAAGGAGGGGGGAAGCTTTCCCCACACCGGGGGTTGAGCCGAGGTCCGTCGTCGGATAACTGATAGAGGAGACTCCCCCATTCGGTACCTAGGCAAGTTACTTTTGCCTTCCTCTACAGCATGAGCCCAGAAAACGTCGGTTGATAGATAAATGGATTATATTGTTAAGTTGACTTTATATAACTAATGTGGGAGGCCGGTGTGTGCGCCCTTGTATAATAAAATATTTGGCATGTATGAGGGAACCAGTCCTTCATTGGCCGATCGTCCAGTCGATCTGGCCATCAATATATATGATATAGCCCGTACAAGCATCATTAACCCCATGCACACATAGACTTGACAAAGGAAAACTATACAGAAAATTCCAAACTCCTTGATCCCAAACGTGGATATCATCAAAACCAGCACACTCCACTCCATGATTCGGCACAACCACAATACGCCAGGTATCCCATGATCCAAGTGCCGCTTCCCTTGGTGTACACAATGTAATGTTCAAATGTCCCCGCTCCTTTCCAGCGTCCAAGCAAAGAGAAGAAGAGGGTTCAAGTGAACAGCAAAGACGAGAGGCAAAAAGTTACAAGTGAGAAGAATAGATCAACCTCAAAAATGTGTCAAGGTGACTAGACCAATGCATGCAAACCAAGGGTCCAGTATGAGAAAATATTAGTTTCACACAAATAAAGCGACGTGCTCCTGGTAATGCTTAAAAGTCGATGCTCTGAGGCCTGTGCACAAGTGACTCCGGTCCAGGATACGGGTAGAGGGGCGCACACATAGCAGGATGTTGACCATGGGGATAGAAAGCGGACGGAGACACGATCCCCATGGCGGGTTGACCAGCCGACTTCGGTTGGATAGAAGCCTTCCGGTCAAGTGGCCGTGTTTGCGAGCCCTTCTGATCCAATCTCGGATGCCCGCCAGCGGTATCCTGAACATATGGAGCAGACATAGCACGCTTCCATGACTGAGGCCCCTCGTTTAGGTCGGCCATATGTTGCCGCCCGATACTAGAAGGCGGCGGTGTCTGGGCGTGTGGTGTCATCAGGTGCATGGCGGGATCGATAGGAGGGCTCAGTGGTGCCGCAGTGTAGAATGGACTGCCAGCCTCAAGAGGCATCGAGTACCACTGAGGAATTGACCACTGGATTGGTCCAGCTGTTGTCGCGGGTGTTTGCATGCAGTCCGTGGTGACAGCAAAGGAAGGATCATGGAAAGGCGACGCCATGCTTGATGTTTGGTTGGCCAACATGCTGTCCATCAATGGCGACGTGTGCGGTGAGTCATATGAGTTGGAGCTAGGAAGGACCATCACGGAAGAGGCGTGGGAAGGATCCCGCTGCTTCTGGGAAGGGCTCATCATGGGGGCCCACACATTGGAGATGTTTTGTCCATCAAGGCAAACTGTAGTAGGCAGGTCCTCATGGTGCGTGTATGCACTATTGGCCATGTACCATTCCGGTTCGGTGACAGAGATGTCTGATGCGACTGAGCGAAGAGGGGGGCGTGCTTTGGGGGAGGCTGTGGAAGACTGGGCCTTTGGGGATGCATCTTCTTGACCACTGTCATCTCCGGTAGTCTCCTGTTGGCTGTCGTCGGATTTCTTGCGTGTCTGGCGAGAGGGCTTGGTGACCCTCCACTTCTTCAATCTACTCCGCAGCTGAGTCTCACTTGGAGGCAGAGTTAGCACACCAGTGAAAACCCATTTGAGATATTTCCGAGAACTTCTTCTCACCTTGGGTTGAAATCATCGGAACGAATTTGCTTGATGACCTGCTTCAAAGGCCATTCTTCATCCTTGTATAACTTGGCAATCAAAGCCTTCTTCCTCTCCCACACGTCAGATGGGATTGAGTTCTTCATATTCGGTTACTTCTTGTTGAAGATGTAAGTTTTGGAGTTGCGAAGGAGAGAAGGATATTCAAGTATGAAGATGAGAGAGAGAGGTGAGGCCTCAGGACTCTTAAGGTTCAATGACTGGTTGAACCGTGTAGATCAAAAAAAGAAAAGAGGGACGGAGAGAGAAGACACTTGAGAGGCCTTATGAGAAGAGAGAAGGTAGATGATATACACAGATGAGATAGGGAAGAGGAAGATCAGGGATGATATAGTAGGATGATCGGGGAGGATCTCAGGATATATGTACTCCGTAGTCGGGGGGGTTTGTGTTCCATGTAGGAAGAGGAAGAGGGTCCGGAGCAAAGTACCCAATAGAGAGGAAGGACCAGTGGGAAATCCCCCCAGGTACACACTAATGTTGCTAGGAGGAGAGGAAGTACGGAGGGAATGAATGAAGTGGGTGTGGATAGGGACCCACGCTGGAGAAAGACGCCATCGCTCCGGCCTACGGGGCTTTAGACTCCATGGAAGAGAGAAATGAGAGTGGATGAGGGGGGACAATGAGGGAAGAGAGTGTGAGTGAGTGAGTGAGGTGAGTGAGTGAATGCAGGAGGGAGGCAGAAGTGGAGCCCTGAAAAAGAGTGGATATGGGACATTGGATGGTGCAAAAGAGAATGGATGGGTCCAGGAAAAGGTACTCCATGAGCGATAGCGACGGACGCTCGTGCGCCTCCCCAGCCAAGAAAAAGAAAAAGAAAAAATAGAAAAATAAAAAATCAGAAAAAGAAAAAGGAAAAAAGGAAAAGAAGCCAGCCAGAGAGAACGAACGCATGGGAGATCGACGATGGCCAGGGAACGGCATCGGCCATGCGGCCCCATTGGGCAAGAACTGAATGGAGTCCCCTTTCGGCCGGACTTTTTAGCTGCTTCTGCTGCTGGTGGTACGCCCATTGTCTCGGGTCCTGTCATTCAGGTTTAATCCAGGAGCGCTTTTTCCATGGTCTTGGGTTGGAGCCCTGAAGTAAGCTTTTCCGTCGATCCCCGGGTCATGATTTGGAGAAGCAACCAAAGGCGAAAGTGCGGCGTGCAATTCACGCCAGCCATTATAACCGTGGCGGACGACAATGGCAAATGAATGGAAGGGGGAAATACCCCGGAGGCAAGACAATTGGCTCTTCTTTGCGTCAAAAAGACGAAGAAAAGTAAGGATCACCTATCTCTGTAACCACCGGCACTGGCTATGGCACGCGCTGGCCTGGTTTGTACCATTCGATCTCCTATCTTCTATCTTCCTATCCTAATCTTTCTCTATCTCACTTATCCGATAAACCCGTGGTAGGCAGTCATGGATCAGGTACCCAAAATCATCGTTGGAGAGCGCCCCCATCGCTGCCTTCTTCTTATCGATGTGGTCACAGTATTACAGTATCAATACTTCTGAAAGTTTACACTGGGCAAGAATGAAATAAGAAATGAGATCATGATAATAAAAAAAAAAAAAAATATTATGGAACCTGATGGATCATCTTTCTCCGAGGTAAATTAAATCAGTACCTAGTAGTTAATCGCGGGATATCTTGTCAGTCAGTTCATGTCACCTGCTTACTTCCTTTTGCTCTCTTTCTCTTTATGTCTTCCTGCTGCAGTTGGGTCCTTTGGCCCCTCCTTTCTGCCCCGTCTTGCTCCGCAACGCATTGTTCTCATTGGGCTGCTTGGTTGTCATCCCGTCAATAGTGCCAGTTGACTTATACATCCTTCACTAAACCACTACTTACTACGACTAACTTCCGTTCTCCCTTGCTCCATGTCAAACTGACGGCTCCTTCAATCGCCTCCCCCTGGCACTTTGCCTTTTTCCTTTTTTACACTTCGCTCTGCAATTTTTAAATTAATTGACTAGAGTTATTACTTTTCTAATTCATTTTTATTTCTACGTTTAGCCTGTTGCGCGTATCTCTATTTGCCCCTCAACTCATTTAGAACTCAGATCGATCTAGTCTTTAAAAATTGCACAATGGAGGTACTCCCAATTTGGCATTGATGGTCCGATCAAACAAACCTAATCTCCTGCTGGGATCAAGAAGAAATGAGAAGGGAGGGGGTGGAAACCGCTGAAGGAGGGAAATTAACGGATACTGAGATCATGGATGGGTGATGCCCACGTTCCCAAACACCCAACAAACACAAATCCAGACCGCGGGGACAGTAGGCACCTCGTTCGCCATCGCGGGCGATCTCTCTAGTAGTAGTTAGTTAGTCTTTTCGTCCTTAGTCACTCCTGGCCTTACCGTACCTAGTGCGCCGTACTTTAGTGCGCGACTTAGTGGCCCTAAAGGAGGATCTCTCCTTCCGATCAGGAGTCTAAACTGGGTCGAGAACTTGGCGCATCTGTCGAACTGCCTGTTTCGGAAAGCAGGTGACTGTGAAGGAGGCAACGGAACCGGAGAGGAAAATCAAATTCAGCCTGCCCACTAAACTAAATGTACACTGTTTTCGATAACAGCCTAAGAGGTAGTAGTAGTATCTAGGTACTACTACACTTTACCTACCGGAAAGGATGTCGCAGATAGAACTAATGTAGTGCGGGCGGAATAGATGTAGATGAGATCCGGCACAAACCAGGATCCTTAGTTGCTTACCTAGTACCTTGCTACAATCCCTACTACACCTGTAGGCGCAGGTGCATCGGGAATTGTCAAGAGAGCTACAAAGGGCGAGCTGCAATGCCATGCAATGCCATGCGCAGTGATGCGACATTTGGTACCTTTGGTTCAGCACGAGCTGATTGGTATCTTCTCCGATCGCGCCGCTGATGAAACTTCGGGGATCCAGCTGATGTTGGTTACTACTTAGTGTCAATGATCGGTCCTTTTGACTCATTGGATCGGAAATTCCCTCGATCAATTCGAACACCCCCAAGGGTTGTTGTAGCCAGGGCAGTTAGTGGTGGTGGTTTATGCCTCAAGTGTCTCAAGAGACTATCAAGTCATCCCACATGAGGTACATCATTTGTACCTTGTATAGTAGATGTAAATACTGCCCCCTCAGTGAGGGTTTCTGGGGGAGTTGATTGGTAAATACCAACTGATTCTTGTAATTCATTATAATATTCGTCAAATTGGGGTACCCGCCAGCTAGGTCTACTCTCGATTATTTCTCTCTCTTGAAGTCAGGATTCTTTTCCCCTTTCTCTTCAATCTTTCGTTATCATCAATCATTTCGCTGGTACGCTATCTTTCGTCTACTTACGTTCTGCAGCAAATGCCATCTTCCGGACGTTACCGAGGGTGTTGTGTTTTGTGGGATGCCGCGGGCATGTTGGCCGAATCCCTTTTTAAGTTCTGGGTCGGGTCAAGTCGTTGACTGGAACCCGACAAAGCAGGAGGAGGTGCTGTCTGTGGCCACTCGTCTCGTTTCCCCCTCACCCGTTCTTTGTCAAATTATGGTTTATCGCCGCAGATGGGGCGAGTCTGGTCACGGGAAGTAAATCGGCAGCAGAATGTTTCTCCTCAGCCGCCGAGCAAGCCAGCACGCAGAAAAAGTATGCCCAACAGGAGGAAACATCGGCAGCAACTCTCAGTATAATCATGCTTTTCCTGCATCTTCCGTTCGATGCGACAATTCTCTGCTGGGTTACGTGCTAGTATCTTTCTTCTTTCTTCTTTCTCCTTCCGAGCTGTTCGGGAGGAGCTGAAGGTCCAGAAGCAATTATCTGCGTGCATACATGGCTGCATCGATCTCGGCAGTCAGGATGCATAGTCGAAATTTTCTGCAGCTGGAAGATACTAAGTATGAACCTACACACGAACCAAAGTACATACCCAGGGGGCGATGATAATCTTACAGCTGGGTCGAGCCCTCGCCCACTGCAGCAGCAAAAAAGAATTGTACATGCGTCTCTTCCGACACGAGCTGTGACTAAGTAAGTCATTGAAGATGATAACTAACTAGTTAATATGTAGTAACTTTGCATTTCGGTAAATATGCCGCTTTCTTCCTAGTATCATCCATCAGACCCTGTGTGTAGATCAAAATCATTTGACGGCGCTTAAACCGGAAGATCAAAACCTGACCAGGTAAGAGCAGGTGAAAGTCTCAAACAGACTCTAGCCGTTAGAAACTCTCTTTCTTCTTAATATTTCAAAGATGTCATTCATAGCTTCGAGATTCGGACTCACGTTTCCAGACCGAAAACAAGGAGGTAGTAAAGGGCCTCGGATAAAAGGCCGATTTCCAGCGGAATTCCACTAACACTGGAAGGGAAATCGCGCCTAGGCAGCACTGGCCAGTGCGAATTTTCCCCCATTCACGCGCTATCGACGATTGTGCTGAACTGCGGCCAGTGCCAGCAGTGCCAGGAGATGTGAGGAGAAATAGTGTGCGGACTAATGCCACCTAGTTCCTGACGGAAGTGGAGTGCGCAATCCGTCCCGCCAGCAGCATCCTCCTCCTCCTCCTCCTCCTCCTCCTCCTCCTCCTCCTCCTCCACCACTACCACTTTCTACCGCTACTACTGTCATCATCACTTTGATTTCACCAACTAAATCTATCTCTGCCCCATCCGAATCTCAAGATGGAAAAGTAAACTAAGATTGCCCCTCCAGACGCCTCTCGCGGTCGATTTGTCTAAGCCCCATCAGCAGGTCGCACGCTCAAATTGATCTGGGGAGACAGAGAGGGGGGGAGGGGGGCAAATCCATCTTGCACTGAGTGGATCTGCCACTGATCTTCCCGAGGCCCCTCCCCTCGATGGATTGTGGCCGTCCTGTCTTGCCCGCCCGGATTTCACCTTTCGGACCGGCCCAATCCAAAGCTGCAAAACACACCTCCGAAGAAGGCAACCTCCTTCTGCGCAACCAGATTCACCTGCATTCTAGATACAATCCCAATATGAGGGGTTTAAACCAGCTCAACCGTTCACTAAACTCTTCTCTGGTGCGCGGGTTCTGCGGTCTTCTTCCTTTCATTAATTGCCGATAAGGTTGCGTCCTACAGTTTTCTGATACATCACCTCGGGGATTGCCTGATGCGCAGCTCTGCTGCAACCACCTGGGACGGCGTGGCACCTTGACAAGCGATCAGGACGAAGCCCTCCCGCTACAATGCGTTCCTAATTAATTACAGCAAGCGACTGGTCACATTGCCACCCTCGTGCGAAGGACGCACTCCACAAGCGAGCACTGACCTTCGGTTGCTGGTTTGTCCACCGTAAAATTCCTCTGCACTCTGCAGGTGTTTATTTCGGGTCTTCAGGGCGTGCGAACAGGAGATGGCCGATTTCAGAAAAAAAAATAAAAGAAAAAAAAAAATAAAAAGAAGAAGAAGAAGACGACGACGACGACGACGAAGAAGAAGAAAAGAGGACTACTGCATCTCGTCGGCTTCCCCGTCAAGCATCGATAGGCCCGTTCAGTCGCTTTGTACAGACGGGAAAGCAGACTGCGAGCCTTCGGAACGGATGATTTTCACGCTCCCGTCACCGTGGCTGGCTAGGGTGGAGGCCAAGGAGACGTGAGTGCACCACTCAGGCATCTGGGTCCGGAGTAATTACGAAAGAAAAAAAAAAGAACAAAAACAAAAACAAAAAGGAAACTACTACGTAAAAAGACAGAGAGTGAAAAAAAAAAAAAAAAAAAAAAAAAAAAAAAAAAAAAAAAAAAGAAGAATGAAAAGCTAGCAGGTAGAATATGCCCCTGCGTCTATCGGTGCAAGGTTGTGTACCTGCGTCTAAGGTCATTCGCCCACCGGATGGCAGATCCGCTGTTCCCTGCAACAGGATACCTAGATACTATGTACTAGTAGACACAGCCAATGCAACTGAGTGCACGTAAGTACTAAACTATACTGTACTCAGCCCCAATGGAGCGCATGGCGGGCATCTATGCGACAGATAGAGGCTATAGATAGTACAGGTAAGTCTACGATAGATTAATTGCAGTGGACTTGTGTGTGAATCACTGAATACGGGGGAGGCTTGGGGTGTGAAGCAGGCTGTGAACTCCGTCTGTTATGGTTAGATTGCTTGATTCAGAATTTTATCTCGAATCCCTGTCTTGATTAAAATTTTAATATGGACGCTAAAGCATAGAAACTAATTCCACCTACCTTTCTAAATTCCCAGGGATCAAGGAAAGCAAACCCTGCAGTTACTACTTTCTATCTCCCAAGTATGAGGACAGCGGTTGCTTTCCAACTCATGTTCCTCCCAGAAGTCCCCCGGCTTTTCTCCAGCATGATTCGAGCAGGTCATCTACCCTCTCCCCACCAACAAATGGCGACCGTGCACACAATAATCACGCTGTTCTGACTGGCGGACATGCACTTATGTTGAGATCCGAAATCCAAGGTTTCCGAAACCTTCTTTGAGGGCCTTAAGGGGATTTCTTTGGGTTTTCGGTGGCTATACTACTTTCGTTGGACTCCTCCGAGCCTGTTGGTCAGTCAGTGTTGGTCTAATGGTCTGTCTCAAAACGGCCAGAGTCACTTTTCACTCCTGACCAGCTGCCAGGATACCCTTTTGGGGGAATGGTCGTTTCACCATCGCCAGGGTGAAGATCCCAAGGGCTATCTCAATGGTCCCCAGTGTCTTACGGTCGGATCCGCACGTGGACTGATCCTGAGTCTAAAGGTTGTTATCAGACAATCGACGATGATCTAGATCATGCAAGGTGTAGTCATTGTTGTTACATCCATATTACTCTCTTTAAGTCTTAACCACCTCAACTATCCCTAATCCCGATAGATCACAGATGTTCATCGGAATGACGACCCTCCCTCACTGGAGAAAGCCCGGGGTGAGCAAATCAGCAAGCTGCGTTCATCGGAAGCTGATTGAATATCGGAAGCTGATAGGCGCCGAAGAAACTCCGGGCAATCCAATCCTTCTCTCAGCCCATCCCGGGCAGAACCCCCCGATGGGGAATCCAGACGTTTGGAGCTGGCGAAGATCATGATGTAGGTGGATGGTATGTGGAAATGAACTGGCAACACAATCGTCCGCTAGGGAGTCACATGGCCTTTTCTCGCCTTGCGGTCGCAGCGTAGATGCACTCTGCGTCCTGTGCTGTCACTCCTACTCCGGCTCATCCCAACATCGACTCGGTCTGGGCTTCCGATGGGTGCTACTGGACTTTCATTTCCTCGTCCCCAGTCGAAGACCCGCCTTGCAGATCATAGCATAATAACAGGGGATAGTCCGTTCACTTCTTTAGTTAGTCCTGGTCCATCGTGCTATCTAGTGTCTGATTCAGTTTAGGAGTGAGCCGGACTATCTCCTCCAAAGCTACTGCTAACGATCCTAATACTAAAGTAGTTCGATTGGTTAAGCTCGACTCTAGGAATTTCAAATCACCGTCAGCGAGCAATCACCACTCGCCATTTCCCTTCAGCCCCAACGGTTCTCCCCACACCCACACAGACTAATGCAGCTCGAGGATCATTTTCCGCGGAGCTAGTATCCCTCCGGATAACCATGGAGCAATCTTTTCCTGAACCGTTCTCTTGAGGACGCCAGGTCCAGCAACTGTACCGAGATGAGGGGGAGATTCGCAGAGGCAGCAGCTTAAACTCAGCAACTCTCCGAATCAGTATACATCTCCGTCGTGGGGAGCATTTAGACTTTCGTCCGAAAATCGCCAAACGGGCGTTTTCCCGTTTTCGGAAGTAACGCTGGGGCTTCATAGCTCAACTGACATTATCGTGGTTTGTTCATGCCCACGAGGAAACTCAAAGTCGTGGGCAGCCTTACATCGGCCACATCGCTCACCCAAGGGCTTCTGAAGTCCGGTCTGGTAGCGGATCAGCCAGCCATTCATTCCCTTCGACGGCTTTCCCCATCTCCAGGTTGCTGATCAGTGGGGATTTTCCATCAGGAGCTGGTCAGGTGAAAGGGTGAACGAATCGTTGGCCGTATGTGTCTGCGTGCCTTGTCCTCCCAAGGTTCACTCCGAGCTCGTGGCGGATGTTGGAGACAGCCGTTGTACCGGGCGTGCATCTGGTACGACTCCAATTGCTTTCAATCTCCGGTTCGGGAGAATCTTGAGTCGATCAAGGCCTTCTCGTTGGTCAACCGATCAAAAAACCACGCTGCGTCATCGGAGGCTTGCTGCCGATTTAGTTCACGTGGATGCGCGTGTATTTCTTCACAGATTATTCAGTCACTCGGCAGTGCGGTAGCCCCTAAGACCCGGAATCAACGGCGTTCCATGGTACGCATGTCGCTCTATCTGAACTTTCTAAGATGGGGAAGTATCCAAAGGTCTGGGGGTTATAGGCAATTCAGTTCGGAACTCGGAACTCAGGGCAAGTACGCACGAGGCGACTTGGCCGAGACAAGCATTATCTCCGCTGATTCTCTCCTCTGCACACCAGTTCGCAGTCCTGACCACAGATGGTTAGTCTATTGAGCAGCACGAATCATATGGAGCCAGTTTCCATCTTATAGTCTGCATGCTAAGATAGTAATGCATGCGGGGCCACTTTTTCTCTTGCCTAATCAGACATAGCAGCCGTTCACATTGGCCCTGAGTTGCATAGGTTTCAGAAATAGACTTCAGGTACTGGGTACATACATGTGGATCTAAACTCTAACTACCTTAGGCTGACCTCTCGCCTTCCTTCTACTCCTCCTCACTGTTTGTATTATTCCACAAGCCCTCGAAGGAATTTGGATCGAGGTGGTGCCGATGACTTTCCTCTCAGAGTTTGTTCCACCCTCCTATCGGCAAATTAATATACATGGCTGAAACCATCACTCCACCCTCACTCATACCAACACTGCTTCCATCCGCCGAGTTCCAAACATGCACATCCTCACTCGTGGGACTGATTTGTTGTTGGTCCAGTCATATGCAAGACGGGAGTGATGTGACACAGCCAGCGGAGACGAGTGTCAAGAGTCTGTTCTCCCCCCAAACCACATGGTGAGAGACACCTGCCAGCATCGCCTTCCTGTATGAGACTAGCCCTGCCCTAGCCAAAACCCATGTGGCAGGCAGACAGAGAGAGAGAGAGAGAGAGATAGGGAAATATATGCAAGGGTCGTCACAGATGTCCGTGTTTCATCATAAACTCTCTCAGCTACCCACTCGACGCCCGTCATTCTCGTCATTCGGAGGTGTCAACAAGTTGGGCAATAGACCCTGACATTAAGGACACTTGTGGCTGTAGCCCAGAAGACTGGACCAGTCGAAAGTGGTCCCTTATGCAGATTAACGTGTTTGGGACAAGGTCCAACATGGTCATGACTGTGACGCACGGGATCTCAGAACTGGTCGAGGACGAATGAACATGAGTCAATATTTTTTTTACTTCTTTCTACTCAACTAATCAGCGAAAGCTACAAAGTCACCCTAGGGCCTTCCTTATACTATTCTTATCCCATCTATTTATGTCATTATCTCGTGGCAGCATATGGGTGCGATATCGGAGCCGAGAGTACCATTGCCATTGTAAAGTGGTTTACCAATCATAATCAAGTACATCTGGAGTGTCAGGAGCGTCTTTGTCAGGAGCGTCTTTGTCAGGAGCGTCTTTGTCAGGAGCGTCTTTCAATAAGTGGGAGAAGGGATGGGGATAAGGAGAGAAGAGAAGTATTAGCATGTACAAAGTAATCATCTTGGGTCTTTCTGGGAAATAGGATAGGTAGAACGGTGATTTCATCGTCTCCAGACATACTCTCTCAAAGCAAAACGCCCGCTAATCATCAATGGAATGAACCTTTCCATCACCTTATAATATCGAGACGTAAGAGGGAAAAGAATATAGAAGGGAGAAAAGGAAAAGTAAATAAGGTAGTAATCCCAATGCGTGCACTGGACAGATAGAAGAGAATTAAACCCAAGGGCAAGGAAATATATAAAGAAGAGAGATTTAAGCAGAGGAAAATATAATCATGCGAATACAATTACATAGAGACGTCGACCAGTCCTGATCGATCGTCTATTCGTTAGCCTCTCAATACATTCATTCCACCGATTCAATCCATTCCAATCGCGTGCCGCATGAATTCTGTCTTGTTCCATTTGTTCAAATCAACGACGCCTTTTACGGAGCCGATGCTCCTTGCCTTTCTTGGACTTCTTCTTGCTCTTATCTGCTGGTAAGACAAGTGGTTCGTCCTTCATATTCCACTCCATGAACCGTAATAGGTAATTATCGATATGGCCAGGTTGGATCTCGACGTCAACAGGTTCGTCAACCGCATGCACCTGCGGGGAGGTGAGCAATTGCGGACCGGGAGTAGTGCCCGCTGTTGTTGATTCATCGGGCCCCGTCGTGGGCCCCGTCGCCAGTGGTGTGCCGGCCTGGGTTTGGCCAGGTGTGCGGTCGTCGAAGTCGCCGTCGTCCGCGTGCTCCAATTCCTTTTGGGCATTCTTGGCGGCATCAATGTCTTCTTTGTCTTCGGCTTGTTCGAAGACACGTGCACTGGCTGCGACACGATTCTCGAGGACCCGATCCATGGCTGCGCTGGCTTCGTCGTGGCCTTCGAGGACGTCTTCCGTGTCGATCATGTCGCGGACGTCTAGTTTAGTGAAGTAGTCCGTTGTAAACTCTCCCTCTTGGATAACAACGTCGTCAAGCATGCGCTTCTGGTTAGCTTTACGGAGGATGTTCGACTCGATAGTATATTCAGAAACGAATCGATAGATGTGAACGTCGCGTGTTTGCCCGATACGGTGGCAACGATCTTGGCACTGCTTGTCCATCGCGGGGTTCCAGTCCAGATCGTAAAATATGACGGTGTCAGCACCTGTGAGGTTGATACCTAGACCACCAGAACGACTGGACAGAATGAATGCGAGGATACGGTTGTCATTGTTAAACCGATCGGTAAGGATCTGACGCTGCTCAACCTTGGTAGTACCGTCTAGTCGGAGGTATCGGTGTCCGTGAATGTTAAGGAACTGTTCCAAGATGTCGAGCATCTTGGTCATCTGGGTGAAGATCAAAGCCCGATGGCCACCTGCTTTGAGGTCCCGAAGCAGTTTATCAAGTCTTTGCAACTTGCCGCAGTCGTACTGCAAAAGTCTCTTGTCGGGGAATGCGATCGAAAGACGCATCTGTGCTTCGTGAAAAGGGTCGTATGGCGGGAACCGTTCCTTCTTCGTGAGATACCTCGTCTCTATGGGAGTCAGTGCGGCCTCGGTGATACCAGTCGCCACAGCAGCAGGGGTGACGCAAGCGAATCTCTGAACATATCCGTCCATTGCCTGGGACCGTTCTTCAATGGACAAGATCATCGATGCCAGGACGGACGACTGGCTCGACAACCAGTCAGCTAAGGAGCGTTTCCGCAGCGGCCCGTTGGCGGTAGGCCGCTGCTTACTGTCGGCCGTGAGGAATTCGATAAGACTTGATCCGTACACCGGGCGACGACCATGGCGCTTAGACTCAAAATAGAGGCATCTCTCCAGCTCTGCCATCCTCCGTTTCCTGGACTCATTCTCCAGAGCGTCTAGCGTAGACTGCACCGTGCTACCATCGAAGCTCATCTGCCAGTTGGTACGGTGATACTGGCGTTCCCTGAGCGTGTTGAAGGGACCATAAGCCATAAGACGGATACTGTCATCGGCCAACCGTCGAGAAATATCTTCTCGGGATATGGGCACTAGGTTGAGAAAATCAAGGTCGAGCTTGGTGAGTGGATGCTCATACAATAGTCGCCGACGGACGAGAAGATCTTTGATCTCGTATTCCGTGACCACAGAGCGAGACATGGCGAAAGACGTAGATATGGGCCGAGTTTCGAAGAGATCGGGATGATTGCAGACCTTCCGTAGTTGCATCAAACAGTTGATGATGGATAGGTAATTCCCTGACGCAAGTGTTTCCTTGGTCTGTGCGCGAGACATAAAGCCATCATAAAGGAATCGTTGACGCTTCGAGAGTCTGCAATAAACGACATGCTCGTACTTCGCCGGCATCTGCTTCTCCACATCTGCTTTGAGACGACGCAAAATATAAGGTCGGAGTACAGTGTGAAGCTTGGTGACCACTCGCTTCGCTTCATCATCCATTGTCTCTCTGCCATGCTCTAAGATCTGTTCCACAGGGCGTCGGAACCATTCCGAAAAGTTTCTGAGATCAGCGAAACCTTCAATTCCTTCTTCATCGCCATCGGAGGGCATCAAGAAGAACAGCAACGACCATAGTTCAGTCAAATTGTTTTGAAGCGGCGTTCCGGTTAGCAAGAGTCGGGCTCGTGTTCTGAAAGTGAGCAGTGCCTGCCACCTTTGCGAGCGGAAGTTCTTGATGTTGTGTGCTTCGTCAAGAATCATATAGTGCCAGCTTCTTCTTTTCAGCACTTGCTGATCCTGGAGAACCAGCTGGTAAGAGGTGATCAACACATTCCAGCTAGTGTCATCCATCCAGCCCTTTCGCTTCTGTCGACGCTCCTCCTGGTTTCCGTAATAGGTCATGATTTTGAATCCGGGGCACCACTTCTTAAACTCCATCTCCCAATTGAGAATCACACTAGTAGGCACGACGACTAAGTGCGGCCCCCAAACCTCGTGCTCCACGGCTAAGTGCGCCAACAGCGCTATCGTTTGGATTGTTTTACCAAGACCCATTTCATCTGCCAGGATGCCATTGATGTGGTTTGTATACAGGCCAGCAAGCCAATCCAGGCCGAAATGTTGGTACTCCCGCAAAGTGCCTCGGAGAAGATGCGGCACTGGCGTCTTCAACCCAGGAGCAGGGGATTCGCTGGGCGGTGCGTGTTTCTCCGGTGTTTCGTACGAGGAGATGGATTCGGGCTCCGATGGTTTGGTGACAAGCGTGCCTGGTGATGCTTCACTTGAGGGCTCGCCGCTTTGGTAGGCTTCGTGGTGGGCGTGTTCATGCTCTTCAGGCTGGTTATTCTGAACCACCGCATCAGATGCGTCGGGCAGAACTGTGTCCTCGTTATAACTGACATCTGTCATTTCAACATCAGGTGTCTTGTCCGCGGCGGGGGTAGGTGCGGGAGTAAGTTCTGACGCAGAATCAACAGCAGACTTGGGCTCAGCATCGGCAGTTAAATGAACAGCGGAGTCGCGGGCAGAAGGGGACGCCGGAGCTGGATCAGGCTCGGGCGCGGAAACAGCTTCCTCTTCATCTTGGAGCATCGACATTTCTAGCGCCGGACCGTTAGGGACAAGGGAGACTTCATCAGGATCTTCCGGTTCCTCTTCCTCCTCCTCCCCATCCTCTCCAGCCGATGCTAGTTTGGTATCCAAGTCGTTGATAATGGCATCATCCCCACCATCGGCATCGCTCTGTGAACCGCCATAATTCGTTGTTATGTCTTTGGAAGAAAAGAAACCTAATAGCCCGGGACCATCACTCTCCGCGTCGGAGTCGACTTCATCAGATTCATCCTCATCGGTGTCGCCCATATCATCATCCATATCAGTGGACTCATCTTCACTGCCGTCCAGGAGCACGGGATCCACATCTTCAAGCTCGGGTTGCCCCTCTGCCGATGGGTCGAGGGACGCAGTAGCACGGTCCACAGAACGATCAACGTCTGAGGTGTCACTCTCGTCGGAAAATGCTGTAGCATCAGAGACCAGGGACTCGTGGTCAGAATCATTGTTGGTGTTGGGTAAATTAGCGTATTTCAACCGCAGTTCCTCTGCCGTCAAGCCTTCATCATCATCTACATTGTTCTCATCTTCACTTTCTGAATCGGTCGACGACATATTGTCTTCATCTTCCGAACCGTCCGATAAGTCATCCGAGTCCTCCTGCTCGGCATCACTGGTATCGGGTGCGTCACTGCCACCTTCGCCGAGAATCTCCATGCGTCTTTTCTCGAAAAGCATTGTGGATTGCTTGATAGCACGATCCAGAGCTTGCTGATCTTCGGCCTTCCGCTCCTCCTCCCAGCGTGCCAGACGCATCTGGTCCACCTCCGCTCGCGCAAGGTCGAACATTTTCTGAAGATCCTTAGCCAGCTGTTTGCGCTTCCCACGCATCTCCTCCTGCTGTTCCCGGAGAATGTCCTCAGGATCCTTATTGCGCTTCCTCCACGCGTCCGCGCACCACTGAGCGAATAGCTTGGCAGTATTTCGATGACGCCTGTGTTCTTGGTCGAGAAGCTTCTTAAAGTACAGAGCGTGCGCGACCAAGTGATCTTGGTGGGAGTATTGCTGGGGCGGTTCCTCTTGTTGCTCGGGCAGGTATGCAGAACAAACATCTGGACTCAATAGTCCGCCCGGTTCAGCTGCCACAGCTATTCGGCGCCTCTTTAGAGCCTCCTCGAGTGCGTCAGCTGGTGTGAGCACGGATGGATCCCTTATTCGCCCGTCATCACTCTCCAACCATTCCTTGAACGAGCCATACTTCCGCGGAGCTAGAACGTGACCTGGATGCTGGATACCGATGGGTGGTCTTTTAACCTTGATCCGTAGCCGTGGAGCCCGCTGGCCATATTCATCATCGTCATCTGCATTGTCATAGTCGGCATCACCGGTTTCTGCCATGGTCGTCGAAACGTTGTTCATAGAGGAGCGATGCGAGCGAGTGGAGCTAGCGGTGCCAATATTCGACGCTCGACGCGCTGTGCCGGAGCTGTAAGATCGTGTTCGCGTGTGAGGTTGCTTGGGAGCTGGTGACTGAGAGATCTGATGGCGCCTGCTGGCCGACCCTCTTGTGGTCGCGTTCCTTGGGGAACCATTGACTGCGGCGCTGCCACCAGCCAACCTCCCATTTGACTCCGGCTGAGGCGGGGACATCGACAACGGAGACGACGCGACCCCCTTCGTAGCACCGGAGACATTCCGACCTATGGCCTTATTCTGAGCGCCGCGCGTGCTCCTCTTCTCGGATGGACTTTGAAACTGGAGCGGGATCGCGTTAACGCGAGAGGACTTACGCCTCCCATCTTGAATGAATGATGTCGGACCATCGACGCCGGCCTTTTTCCACGGGGGGGATGCTGGACGGGAGGTTGAGCGACGAGCGGAGGAAGGACCGGCGAGCTTTCGCTTTTTGGAAGGAGGTTCTTCGAGCTGGTCAACTGCGTTCGTGTTACCGTCTTCTTCTTTAAGGTCGGCAGAGGTCGAATCCCGGCTCAGCGACTCGGTCGGAGGCTCAGACGCAGGCAGGTCGGTCGGAGGGCCCTCGAAGTTGGGGGTCACGCGTTCATCTTGATGGGAGATTCCGTTCGGGCTGCCGTTTTGCATGTCTTGTAACCACGGAGACAGGGGCCCTGTGCACAGCTGACCCCAGTTTTCCCAACGAGGACGCGGTCAAATGAGGCGAAAATGGCATCAACGGGTAGCGGTAAGTGAGTC
Source organism: Aspergillus eucalypticola CBS 122712 (assembly GCF_003184535.1). NCBI lineage: Eukaryota > Fungi > Ascomycota > Eurotiomycetes > Eurotiales > Aspergillaceae > Aspergillus > Aspergillus eucalypticola. Next base: position 76,694 of record NW_020290328.1, read on the forward strand.
AGTATGCCACCAGAAATTTGGCATAGTTATCGGCACGAGGGCGTGACGGGTGGACGAAAAACCACGGGGATGGCAAGATTGCGTGGAGAGGTGGTTTTTTCATTCATACAGTGACGCTGCAAGTACGGGGGGGAAGCCGTGTATGTAAGCAGTTGCTGCCATGAACCTCAGGACCCAATACCGAGCTGGACGGGACTTTCATTGGGTATTATTGAATATTTTTGGTACTGAAGGTTTACCGTACCGTCCATTGCTACCTTGTCGCCTCAGGCAGAATAAGTCTCTCCAGCCAATCACGATCTCCCAAATCCCGTCATCGAGTCGTTTGCACTTCATCCCATGGCCGTCTGAGCCTTCCGGTCACATCCCTTGACTTCACCTCCCCTCAATTTCCCCCCAATTCTCTACAGCAGGAAACAGTCAGTATTCCCGAGCCCTCCCTATTCCTCCACACTCTGCTTCTTCGCTGCATTGACCCTATTGCTAACCGCGATTGCCAGATGCTGTCCCAACGAATCTTGGCCCGCCGCCTGCCTCAGGTGGCCGCCCGCTACACCGTGCCTCGCGCCTCATTCTCACAGGTCCGGAGTCTCAAAGCTGCGGAGGTGGACGATCCTTTGCAGGTAGGATGTGCACTAGGAACTCCAATTGCTTACTGCCTCGGTTGATTGACACCGCTCGGTTTCGGCCTACAGAACAACAACTACCAGAACCCTCCCCGTGTTAAGCGCGCCTTCAGAGACCCCTACGGCGATTGGTGGGACAAGCAGGAGAGACGGAACTTTGGCGAGCCCGTTCACGAGGAGAACGAGATTCTCGGTGTCTTCAGTCCCGAACAATATACCCACGTCACGGCTCGCAAAGGTCTCCTCCAGGTCGGAGCCTTCGTCGTAACCTTCCTCGGACTGTGCGGTGTCGTCAGCATGTTCTACCCCGACAAGCCCAGTGTTCCCAAGACCTATCCCGATGGCTTGGAGAAGGAGCTCGGTGGTCCGGGTGCTGCTCCGGTGCGTCAATGATATATCCTATGGACCTTTAGCTCGGCTCTGTGCTAACGAATGAGATATAGGCCCGCAAGTCCGACGAGGCTAGCTGGTGATTGCGCTTTTCTCTGCACGGTGTGTAAATAAATACAATACGAGTTCTTTTCCTATCGGCGTCCATGGATCTGGGTTATTCGAATTGGTGCTTGTGGGAAGTGCTATCCCCAGCGATCAGATTCGCGGAATTATTCTCCGGGTTACGATCCTATTGGCAATCTTTTGCGCCGCATTTCCACCTATGAAAGAAGTAGAATGTCGAGTCCGAGTGCAATATACCTGCAAGAATCGCTACGACATGGGTGCAAGGGCTCAGATGGGCAATTGGGAGCGATGACAAGTGAGGATACTGTGAGCGAAAAGAAGGGCAAGAGACTGAATTTACATTAAGTGATGGCACTGCTACACCATGCCGCAGCACGATCCCTCTGTAGCGGAAGTCCGATTATCCAGTTGGCCGGTGGGATGTAGATTAAGCGGTCAGGATCGCAAAAGTAGTCATAGCATGTCTACGGGTATGGAATGCAAGAGGTAGAATTGTCTGAATAACTCCCTGGGTGCATGTCTCAGATGGGTCAAATATTTCCATTTTCTGGAACAGGGGTTCGGCGGTTGGCGATGGTGCGACTCAAACCCACGCCTACTACGTCAGTCGACTCGGGAGCTTTTTTCTGTTTCAGATGCCGCAGAGCCAGGCCAACCACCACCACCACCACCACCAACAACAACAACATCCACACCCACCCCTTTCTACCTGGTCTCTCTAGCCGCCAACATTCTCCAGACCTTTCCACAACGCAGTCTGGACTCGCTTCCTCGGTTCTAGGAATTGAGATCACTTGACAAGACTCTCCTGCGTGGTATTTCCCTTTATTCTCCCCCAGCTGATGCTGGTGGTTTGATCGCGAGCGACTCCCTTCTTATCCATCCATGGTCCCGCCCGCCGTACCTTACTCCCCTCACAATATCACCCCCGAAACTCAAAACACAGCAAGACTTGGATAGAACTCTGAGTTGCTAACTCCCCGCTCATGTCGACGGCATCTACTCATTCCCGAGGCGTTAACCGACGGATTAACAGCATTCAGAATGAATCCCGCCATTCGCGCAGTCTCTCAGGATCCCGTAGGCGCCCCGTCAACTCCTCGACCGCCTACAACTATGCTCTCCGGGTAGCCTACCTCGCCCATCTCCTGCAGCCTCGCTCGCGTCGTGTACAGAATGTACCGGTCCCTCAGAAACCCAAGAGGGCCTCCACCTCGTTTCATGATCTGATGAGCGATTTCTCCCTGGTGCGGGACTCAAAAAGCACTCGCATCCCCCATGGGTTCATCGCGGAGCTGGAGAAGAGGCTGACAGGTGTCCTGATCGGGAAAGAGAAGCGGAAGGAATATCAAGATACGCTGGTCGTGAGGACATTCGCTGCATTTCTCAATACTTTGAAGGACCAATCGTTCAAAAAGCGCATGGAGAAGGACCGGCGGGCGGAAGACCTCGTTCTCATCTTCTACTCCAATGCCACCAAGGAACTGAGCAAAGGAAAAGATCCCGAAGATGACCACTGGAAGCTTATGGTAGACAGACACGTGGCGCTTTTCGTTCGCTTGTTTGCGCTTATCCTGAAGGATCACGACTGGGCTAAGGAGCGACCTGAACTGGCAAATCGGTTGTCGGTCTTGGAAAACAAATTACTCTCCCAGGATCAAGATCTTGTGCAGACCAACGGCTCTACTACTGTGGAAGTTGTTGCTCCCATAAGTCACGATGTCAAGGACATGCCACTTGTGCAGCATGTGTCAAAGATTTTTGACGTGAACTTGAGCCAGGTTCAGGCAGACATAGATAAGAATAAAGGGACCTGGACCGGGAAGGCGGCCCTTCAAGACCTGAAAGCCTACCAGGCTCACCTAAACCTCAAGACTCGGAAAACATTGTCTCAGGAAGACTTCGAGAACGAGGATGCGTATGAACTCTGGAAGAAGAATGAAGGTCCTGATCTGTCTCAGATGATGCTTGCCATTGTGCAGTCGAACCCGGAACTCGCCAAAAGCACCCCGGGGGGTGCGCTTCCACAATTTAACCCAAATGGTAGTGACCAGGATCCGGCGGGGGAACTGTCTAGGACGAACTCCGATAGGCCATCGTCGTATGTCATAGATCAGTCGCTGGATCTCAGCTCTCTATCTTTAGGTGAAGACGGCGGCGAGCCTTCGGATGAGTCCGATACGTATACATACATACCTCAGGATCCCCGATCTATGTACAAGTTTATATTAGCTCAGACCCTGAGCCATGACCTGAAAGACCGCGATATTGAGGCAACACAGGCGACATCCGAGGTCCCTTCAATGAAGCTATTTTCCAAACAGTCGTCGGAATTCCTTAACGAGGTCTGTCTTCGGTGGCGGATCCCAAATTTCTCCAGGATAGTTTTGTTTCTGGATGTTGTCCGGTCCAAATTTGTGGATAACGAAATTGATCTCAATACACTCGATTCGGCTTTCACTTTCGTGAAAGAATCCCCTTCTGCGGAGGGCAGGAGGCGCAGTAGCTTTATCGCTTCTGTTCTTTATGAGAGGCACAGGTGGACAATCCATGACCTTCTTCTGATGCAGCAGATACTTTCCTCTCTTCACGAAGCTCTTCTGCGTGAATTGTATGATGTGATGATGGATTGCTATGAAGGAAAACCTCGGCCCATCGGTCCGGTGATGTACGTACTGGAGAACCATATTGAAATGGATCCCAACTACACCGAAGATTTGGAGGACATCGAGCGTTTCCGCTCATACGTGCAGGATGGGCTCGCACAGAAAGCAACCGAGAAGTATCAAGAGCTTCTGGGGCAGCTGATCCCAGTCCAGCCGGAATCCTGGGAGCTCGACCATGTTATCCAGCTCTGCGATGCCATCACTAAACTTGCGCAGAAGATCAAAAAGCGTTACCGGAAGAATCCAGAGATTATGGGGTAAGCACACCTCCAAACCAGGCACGCATTATTCTGCTTGCTCACTGAATCCTAGGGTCAACCCGTATCTGATATTGCTTTCTAACGTCCTCCCGATATTCTCCGAGGATGCCCACGAGATGGTGGTCAGAATCATCGAAATGGAGAATGTGAGAGGTGAGGAAACCAACATTGAAGATGGTTTCGATCTGTATAAGCAGCTAGCGGACGTGCGTCGTCTTTTCACGGAGGCCCTTCCTGAGTAAGTACTCTCTACCAGTACCATTCTGCATCGCATCGATGCTAACTGCGTGTGCAGTGTCCCCTTTCCGTTCCACATTGAAGGCCTAATGGAGGAGTTCGTCTGGCGCTGGATTCGCTTAACCGATAAGAAGGTTGCAGACTGGGTCGAACAGGCAGTCAGACAAGACGCTTTTGCCGTTCGAGACGACGGAACGATGGAAGTGGTTCCGGAGGAGAATCGTCACAGTGTGTCTGTGATTGACATCTTCCGCTCCTTTAACCAGGTCGTAGAGCAGATGATCTCCCTTGAGTGGGACGATGATTTCCAGTACGCCAAGTTCATGACGGCCCTGTCCAGGTCTATTGGGAGCGGAGTGGCAAAATATTGTGAATCCTTGGAGCAGATGTTCGCTAAGGAGATGGATCGGCTTTCGCCCGATCAGGAGGCGGCTATGAACCAAACCGCTCAAGAAAGGATAATGCAGTTGGCCAAGGAGGCATGGACGAGCAAAGAAAAGATCGAACCCTTTCAGTTCTTTCCCGAGGTACGTTCGTTCATTGAGGCGTGATGTCTACCTGGCTAATGAGGAATTGCAGTCTCTGGTCAAGCTGAATAACGTCGAATATGCCCTGTCGCAGCTCGACAAGCTGGAAAACGAGGTCAACGTGGATGGCTGTGCAGAGGTTATCGCAAGACATGCTCAGCCTCAACTCCAGAAGATTCGCAAGTCTACCACATATGTTTTCACCGTTAAGGTGGTCGAAGCGGAAGATTTGAAGGCGTGCGACATGAACGGAGGAAGTGATCCCTACGTCGTGCTGGCCGACGAGTATCAGAAACGTATAGCCAAGACCCGCATCATCTATAACAATCTCAATCCACGATGGGATGATGCTGTTGACATCACCACGCAAGGCCCGGTCAACATTATCGCCACCATTTGGGATTGGGATGCAGTCGGAGACCATGACTATGTGGGTCGGACTTCTATCAAGCTCGATCCGGTCCACTTCAGCGACTTCCTACCAAGGGAGTATTGGCTTGACTTGGATACGCAAGGCCGGCTGCTACTTCGCGTGAGCATGGAGGGAGAACGCGACGATATCCAGTTCTACTTTGGCAAAGCGTTCCGGACTTTGAAGCGGACGGAAAGGGACATGACCCGCAAGATCACAGAAAAGGTAAGATAGCAGAGCCGCCGGAGTACCTCTAAAGCTGTTGCTAACGTCGAATCTGCAGCTTTCCGCATACATTAGTCACTGTCTATCGCGTCGGACGCTGAAATCATTGCTGTCGCGCGGACTCAGTATTTCAAGCGTATCTAACTTCCTAAACCGCAATCGAGCGCAATCCACCACCGCCACCCCGTCGAACGCCGACGTGGAAAATGCGCTGACTCCCCTCTTTGACTACTTCAACGATAACTTTGCTATTATGAACAAGACTCTCACGTCGGAAGCCATGAAGATGGTCATGGCACGTTTATGGAAAGAAGTGCTGGCTACAATCGAGAGCTTGCTTGTTCCTCCATTGTCCGACAAGCCCTCTCACCAGAAGCCTCTCACCATGCAAGAGGTGGATGTTGTCTCACGCTGGCTCGTGCTTCTTCTTAACTTCTTCCACGCCATTGACGAAGAAACGGGTGAAGCCAACGGCGTTTCCATCGATATCTTGAAATCACCCAAATACCACGAGATCCAGACCTTGAACTTCTTCTATTTCGAGCCTACTGAACAACTGATCCGCACCTCTGAGCGGATGGCCTCTGCGACGATCTCTCGTCAGCAGGCCAACAAGAACCGGACCTCGGCGCCACCACATCTGGGTGCCGCAGGGTCTAGCAGCATGTTGGGTGTCCCCAGCGCACGTCGTGCCAAGAGTATCATGCTCTCGCGCAACCTCGGCACGATGAAGAAGATGAAGGAGGAGAAATGGCGCGAGGCGCAAGCCGAGCCGAATGACGATATGATCCTGCGAATCTTGCGGATGCGTCCCGAAGCTGCGGGCTATCTACGTGATCGCAGCAGGCAAAAGGAGCGACTGGCAGCTGCCGCAGCTGCAGATGCCATTGTGAAGCAGAGTCTAATGGCAGGGGCTGGGGGAAGGATGACGGGGACGCTGGGGCGGCGATGAAGGTAGTACGACCAACATTCGCGGCGTTCTTCTATGTACTTGTTGACCATTATTTTTTTATTTTTTTTCACACCTTTGCGATTCAGCATGACGCGGCATTGTTTGGCCTTGTTTTTTTCTCTTGCTTCTCTTTTTCTTTACTCTTTGATATGGACGTGATGATTCCCAAATCTAGTTTGTTTGCACTTTAGGGAGCGTTGAGCCTACGGGTTGATCGTTAATTGGGAAGTTGCGTGGTCTTACAATAGCCTAATCGTTTAATTCAGCAGCTATGACCGATTCATGACATCGTAGGCCAGAATTGGAATAGAAAGAGATCTTATCGACAATTTGTCCATGGTAAGCAGGTAGATGATCCCGGGTCCGGCAAGTCACCCGAAGTAAGTAGCCATACATTCAGCCACCCATACGTTCTTGAATATTATGAATTCAATCTCATTCATATAAACTCACTCAGCTATATATAAAAGGAACCCGGCTCTAAGCAAGAGCAATGCACTCAATCTCAACAGGCACATTCTTAGGCAGCTGCTTAACAGCAAAGCAAGAGCGAGCCGGCTTGTGAGCAAAGAACTTGGCGTATTCCTTGTTCATCTCATCGAAGTCGGCCATATCAGCGAGGAGGACCTATACCGATACATCCCAAATCATTAGCCCCAGCCCAGTTACTCCTCACCCACGATCCCCATCCACTCCCTCCATTCGTTCCACCATAGAAATAAATGCGGAGGTACGAAGAAAGAAAAGAAATAACTAAAGAAAGGGTATATAATACGCACCGTAACCTTGAAGATCTTCTCCACGCTAGAGCCAGCCGCCTCGACAACGGCCTTGATGTTCTCGCAGCAGAGACGGGTCTTCTCGGTGACGGACCCCTCAATCAGGACGCCGTCCTTGGTGAGGGGGATTTGACCGGAGAGGAAGATCTGGCCGTTGACCTTGATGGCTTGGGACTTTTTGATAAGGTTAGTGTTTGGTTATTGTTATTGCTGTTGTGGTGGTGGTATTGGTGGTTGGTGGGGGAAGGGGGGAGGGGGGAGGGGAAGAAGGTATGGCGGCGGGGTTTGGATTTCTCTTACGTAGGGGCCGACGGCTATAGTTGGGTTCAATTGCTGTTAGCTTGAATTCTCTTTGAGGATGGTTATGGTGGGGGGTTATTTCTTGAGAAGTGTCCTTTTTTGGAATGAGAGCACCAGAGGTATGGAAGGGGAAGTGAATGCCACTGCGTCTTGAGGCAATGGCATGTAGTGGGGGGAGAGGGGGAAGCACTTACGCTGGGCGGCGCCAGCAGTGTGGACGATGTCAAGACCGGTGGACATGGTGACGAATTGGTATGGAATGCGAGATGGGAGACGAGAGATGAGGAGGGAAGAGTGAAGAGGGGAGGAGATGAGACGAGAGGAAGTACTGAGACGGGAGAAAAGAACTCGAGAGGTAGCGGAGAACATGAGGGGAAGAGATGGGAAATGGAGAGATGCTAATTGAAGGTTCCCAGATGTTTCCGCGGAAAAGTCACCAATCCAGGCCCGCCCCGCCCGACATCGGTGGAGCTATGGCCGGTGAACTCTCGGATTCATCTACGTATATCTATGTATCTATCTACGTATTCAGGTGGAGCTGTACAATGAAATATTATTATCAGGCTAGTATTGACTTAGGAGGATGAACAGAATGGCAGCGCGGTAATCATAGTCCAAGGATGGAGGGTATGGTTGGTCATGAGCAGGGGGGAGTCATAGCATCGTGATACAGTATACAAGCAACAGGGGGGGATATCAATGCAAATGTGTATGCCAGAAACAATCAAATCGTGTCATCCAGTCAGCCAACTTCTAGGCTAGTCCCTTCGCCCCCAGGTTGGTCAACTGCTGCATGAACGCAGCTGTCTGCTCTGCGGAAAACCCAAAGAAGACAGGCCCGTTGAACACAATGTTGGCTGCTGGTTTATTCGACGGACTGGGGGGATCACCAGGTAGTTTGCCATTCTTCTTCTCGGCAGGTTCGTCTGCCTTACCCACTTTAACAGGCGTGGGATTGGTTTCCATCTTGGCTGATGGTTTGTCACCGGAGGGCGCACCATGTCCGAAGGGACACCGACCCTTCTTGGGCGCGTTAGCGGGAGGAGCCGGAGCCGTGTTACCAGGCGGCGGCATCGAGGGCAGGCCTGCAGGCGCGGCATTGGGAAGCTTGCTGGTTACCGCATCAATTGAGGTTGCAACCGGTGCAGGCGGAGGGGATTGAGGGGGTGATACGGTTGGAGGTAGAGGCGACACCGGAACAGGGATCCCCCAGGGCCGGCTTGGGGATTCGCCGACACGGACTTCACGCAAGGGACGGTCGAAATGGCCCTTTCTCTCTTCATCCTCTTGTTCGGCCGCCGCCTCTTCCTCCTGCTCTTCTTTGATGGGAGGATGCATGTCCGACTTCATGTCAACTTCCTGTGCCCATTTCTCCACCCTTTCGGCGGACGAGCTAGAGGGTGCCGTGCCATTTTGACTCGGCTCTGGTAGGAATGCTTTATGTTTGGCAGACAAGCCTTGGATCATATTGATAAGGCTACCGTACTTTGCATCCAGCTGCCGCATGGTCTGCCCGTCCCGCTGGTACCGTTGAACACAGATAGCATGGCTTCTAGGGATCTCATGCTTGTGCCTCTCAACATAGTCGGCAATCTCCTCCGGACTATGTTGGTCTAGATACCTTATGGGACAGCGAGAAACCGGGCAGCGAGTGGCCGAGGACCGCGTCGAAGGAGCCCGACTCGAGCGTCTATCACTCTGCTCGGCCTTGATGGGGTCTAGATCGGCATGTCCGCACGCATCCCCGTTCTGGTCCTTTAATGGACTGTGCGTCCCATTGGACACCCCATTTTCAGAGGTCTTATTGTTATGCTTCGCAAAAGGACAACGCAAACTTCCCTGCGTGCCCTTGGTAGTGAAGTCTTTTTCTAGGGGAGCAGGCACTCCGGCTCTCGTCGCCACAAGACAGGAGTCGAACTCCGAGAGCTGCCTGGACTCATGTGGTGGTATGATAGATTGGTAACATGTCAGCCCTTCCGTTATAGCGGTCAGGGCAAGATCTCCTACGTTTCCAGACTCGGCCAGCGCCTTTACTACGTCCGGAGGTTTTATGTTTGGTTTGGGATTGTGATCGTATTCGGCATAACGACCGAGCATCTTATCCGCGACGACTTTCGTATGACCGTCGACTCCACCGGGGAGCTTTCCTGCAAGTTTCAGATACTGATAGCACATTAGCATATGCATTCAAATATATACATGCGTAAAACAGTGCAAATGTGTCAAGTCTCATCAGATAATACATGACTTATCCGTCACCGCCGCAGATGCGACTCCTGATCTAGAGCTAATCGATTTTTCTCGTCCTTTGAGACAGCAAGGTAGGTGGGGAGGGGATGAAAACTGGATGAATGGGATATTTACCTCGTCGGAGGCATATTTCAGCCTTTGCTGCAAGCTCTTCTCCCTGCAGCTGAGTTGTTGGGTGGTGAGCAACAGAGCTTCGAAAGCTCTGGCCAGGGTTTCCAGCCGCTGGTCTTGCTGCATTTCTGCAGCGATGGGTGCAGGAGACATCATGAGTCAAGGTTAGGTGTTACAGTGTGACAGATATCTGTACATCAGATGAACTGGCAGGGCACTTCTGCACTGAGCAGAAGTGCGCAATGAGAACATCAAAGGGCGAGTGAGCCAGAGGAGCAAAATAGCCTTAAGCCGAAATAAATAGGCGGAAAGCTAAGCGAGTTGGCCCGTGCTTTGCCACGTGATGTGTGCTGTTTTGGGAATAACCCAGAGATACCTCCGTTATCTGTACGCCGTAGTGGCGGTTGATGCTGCAATGAATTTGAATGACTTGTCTGTGAGGATGTCGAGGGGCGAGGCTGTAGTTGATAGCTGCGAGTAATTTAGAATAACATAAGGTTGGGCAGATCAAGTACGGAAGAAATAGTGTGCTGGTGGTGTGACATCAGGCATGCATTTGGCGGGTCTCGCTCGCGGGCTGGCCCGATTGCAGGCATTGTCGGATGCAACTCGCTGTTTGTTCCGGTATCAATGGCATTAGTCTTTGGCGATTATGAAGTTACTGTCAATTGGCTGGGAAATCTACTAAGAGTTGGCCGCTGCTATCCGGTGCTTCAGTTGTGACATGCTCGTGAGTCGTGTGGCAATTGTAGTCTTGTTGGCTTTCATCTACTTTGGCTTGCATTCCTACTCAGTAAATCGCGAACGTGCGCTGGGTCTGCAGTTTGCACCAGGGACCGGGTGGTAAATCATTGCCAGGCCATCATACTTGAGGCAGGGTGCGGTAGAGCGTGTTGATGAACTGGCCTGTTGCCGCTATACTACTTACTGGGGTACTACGATATATATCGTCATCCAAGAAGACCTTCATATCCCATGGTTGTGGCCTAGGAGTACCATGTGCATTGTTTTTTCTTGATTCAGTGTATTCATAGGAGCTAGGAGCCCCGTTTCGACGAATTTGGAGTAGCGAAAGAGGGCTGCTTAGGCATTGCGGTATCGACATTGAATTCGTTGGCAGGGAGTACATTGATGCGAGGATGCTTCATATTGTTTTCCAAAGAATATAGAGCCATACTGTGCGGCGGCATTCAACGAGCATAGCCCGGCTAGCTCAATCGGTAGAGCGTGAGACTCTTAATCTCAAGGCTGCGGGTTCGAGCCCCGCGTTGGGCTTTCCTTTTTGTTATTAAATTTTCAATTTTTCATACCCACCACACCTTCTTTCTCCCTCTCCACATCTTGATGCTCCTGTATCAGCTATCAGCAAACACCGGCAGGTTCCACACACCCACCACTGCCTTGACAGGTTCGAGATTTATGCATGACTATTGGCCATATATCTCTCACTACCCTTACCCCCCCTACAGTACTACTTTAGACCTCGGCCTGAAGCGCCCAGTGCCACACATCGGTGATGCGGTGGGATGTCCTCATCGGGAATTCCGCACACCCTCGTCCCTACAGCTCTTCATGTTATCCAATATGCAGCATGTACTCCGCTGCGCTCTGGCGCAACGCACATGAGGATGCGCGAAACGCGACGATCTCGCCGTAGGGTGCAATTCTGGACCGCCTGTTGCGGCCCGGACTGGTCAGGAAACCCCGACCACAAGACGGCCAGCTATCCGTGCGTACATGGCGTGTCTGCGCCATGCATTAGTAGCATGCATAATGCTGCCGCACCTTTGACTGCAGAGTACCTACCCGCCGTCCACCTACGTAAATGACTGCCTCTCACGTAGCTCCCGGGAAGGAGGGCGTAAAATAGGTGTACCATCCGGGGTCCCGGTACATATTCCTGGATCACAACAGTACGACTACTGTATTATTGTCATACCACAGAAGCCTTCCAGAAGTTCTAGAAGACACACGTAGAGGAACGATGCTTTTGCGCCGCGGGGTGGGAAAAGAGACAGACCATGGGGCACGAGGCCATCCAGGACCAATATCGACGCAGCGATTGCACAGCACACATCACCAGAAGTTCCGGACTTCCTCGGATATGCGATTGGGATAAGCCTGGTGGAGTCCAATTGATGGTACCTGGATTGGCAAAGGAACGTGGGCGTTGGGTCGTATCGGTCGTCGAGACGGGTCGGGGTGCCGTGTGAGCGCATAATTAGCTTCAATTTGACCTCATAATTTGTTTATCGGTTGAGACCAATCGCCGAGCTATCTTAGTTGCCTATGGTGGATACACTAGCTTGCATATACTCCGAACATGAAGTAGGTATGGCGAAGCCTCTGCCCACGCCTTCCAAGTTAACGCGACGAAATATCAGGGACAGGTCCGGCCGTCAATTGCATCTCCTCCGCGGAACGGGCCAGTGACAGCAGCCTTGTCGCCTACCAAGAGACACCGATTTATACGGCAGCCACGGAATTTAGTTGCAATAATATCAGAGGCAGCTCATCGGCATGGAACTAATTCGAATCTGTTGGGCGAAGCATTAAAGCGTGTGCTGAGATGCCGTTATAACCGCTGCACTTCGGAAAATGGAACCTCAATAGATATCGGTTTAGGTAACTCCCAAACCCTGGGCCATAGGGCGCTGTGAGCTAATGAAGACTAGTATACCACCGGGGTGATACGCCGGAAACACCGCAACATTCAGCCAGCCTGCAAGCAACAGGCTCCTCGAACTCGAGCCTCTTTAGTATCTCTCGCCTACCAAACAGGAAACCTGTACACCTAGCTAGGACAATGTTGAATGGGACCTCAGCGTGCGTAGGCAGACGCGGCTGGCATGGAGTACCTATTCCAACAATAAAGAGCGATTCCGTAGCAGGCTAATTGTCAGCCACCAGGGCTTCGTCACTAAGACAAGGCCGGGGTTATTGGAATAAGCCAAAACAACTCAAGGAATCTGGCCAAAGACGGCACCCAATGATCAAGCCATGTACCCCGAAGAGAATGCTCGTGCAGGCAGCGTGCCACGAATGCGAGTGTAGGGGAAAGATAAGTGAAATCTAAAACAATGAAGGGAAACGAAGAAGGGAATTGCGCCGATCAGATTTGTGGCATACTTGTCACATAAGGTGATGCAGAGGAGGAGTTGATAGGTAGCGGGCCCGACTGAAACATGCTCAAAGGGAGGCCGATGAGAGGACTAGACTAGATAAGTATGAAGGTAGCCTATCCCAAAACAACCACCGATGATTGCAAGACCATTGGCGAGATGGTGATGCTGCAGGTCCAAGTTGTCACCGGCGGCGCTCCTAATTAACCGGCGATCCGGTAATTTACGAGTCTTGAGGGGGAAGGGGATGGCGGGCCAGCCCATCCCAAGTTCGATAGTTGGAGACCATCCTGGATAATCCTCTAGCGCGTCCGTCGAGCCAGCAAATCGCCGGGCTTATCGTCTAGCGTGAGCGACCACAGCGGTGTGGCCAACCGGTTCTTGATTGCTCCCGAGCTCCATTTGGATGGCCCAGTATTTTCACGTGTGGCCTGGACGGGGTCTAGAAGCCGGTGCTTCGATCGATGGTGGTTTGTGGCTGTGAATGCTGATGGCCTCTCAGACCAGAGAAAACCTGGGCTGCCACTGTCACACCACGGGTGAGGACGTAATGAAGCGCATTATTTATAGAATGGGATTGCGAACCGCGGGGACGATCAGGCGGTGGTGAATAATGTAGTGTTGCCCGTGCCGGGGAAAAGCAGAAATGCTATCCGCTCGGCTTAAGGATGGAGTCAGTCCAGCACAGCATGACGATCCCCGGCGGTGATTAACTCCACCGATAGACAGTGGTCAGTACAGAACAGTCAGGCCCTTTCCAGTGGATTGTTTCAGGAACCACGTAGGTGCCTTACTACTACCCACCTGGGTAGGGAAAAGAGGTACAACTGGCAGTAACCAGACATTTACACCGTAAGTCGCTGCAGCAGAAAAAAATGGTAGGGTAACAAGGTAATGAATTAGTAGCATGTTGTATTGTATGAGTAGATAGTATCAGGTCGAGGTCCCAGCGCGGTTGACTCGACCTGTCCACTGGCAGACAACTCTGGCAAAGGCCCGATAGAGAGCGGGTGAACCAGTGAGAGTAATGAATAGCGCGAGGGGTGCATAACCTGGAATCAGTGACTTGCATCATGGCGCCATTGGCGTAGTACCACTTTGGACTGGCTTTAGACGGTTATACGCGATATAGTTCAGCCCGGAGGAGGGGGTGTCCCTCCCTCCACGGATGAGATTGGACTGTTCTCTGAAACAAGAGGCGGACGATGCTTTGGATATGAATGGATGACAGTGCCAGCGGATCACCTCACTGACTCACGTTCTGACACCCTCCCAGATGGGCTGATTATAACCAGTTGAGTCTGGATGCTGGCAAAGAAAAGAAAAGAAAGGTTCTCGACTTCATTGATGGAGGAGGGGCAAGTCTGTTGCACCGCTTACCATACATACCACCATGCAAGTTTGTTTCAATACAGTACCCGAACTTACAGATGTGTTGTCTGTCCAGTTATACTGGCTCTATAATGCCTTGTAAACAATATGTGCGACAATATATCCCTTGAAGATTGGAGTAGAGTTTTGAGTACCTTTTGATTCCTGTATAAGCTTTATAATGATAAAATTTATATGTTGGGGATAAGGCATCTTCAAGGTGACGCCTTCCAGCAATGGTGTACAGTAATTTATAAAGAAGGGGGAACTTACAGGAATATGACCATACCACAGAAATAGATAACTGTAATGTCAATACCACCAGATCTTCACCATAATTTTCTTATTTCCTGTTTGGAACATTTTTCCCTCATATTTTCCCTCCTTCGTCTTTTTCGTTTCTTTTTCTTTTTTTGCTTATCACGCCGATTTCAACTATTTTTACCTTTTTCGATCTTCCTCACCCCTCACCTCCTGGTCTGCTTTTGCTCCCCTCCTTCTACTCCTCCCCCCCTATTTTTTAGTCTCTCTTATTTCTTTCTCTTCCTTCCTCTCCTTCTCTTTCACCATGTCTCAACCAACTTCTACTCCCCCCGTGCAACCTCCTCATGCCACCACCGCCGCCCAAGTCGCCGGACAGTCCTCCTCCTCTTCCGCCCGCACCGCCGAACTCGCCAGTCTTAAAGTAAAGCTGCGCGAGGCCCTGCGCCAGTTCCCCGACTTCCCGTCCCCGGGCATCTTGTTCGAAGATATCCTCCCGATCTTCGCTGATCCCGTTCTGCACGAATCCCTGCTCCGCTGCCTCGAGCTCCACATTCTCGAGAGCAACGGCGGCCAGAAGCCCGATGTCATCGTTGGTCTGGAGGCCCGTGGCTTCCTGATGGGACCTAGTCTGGCCCTGCGCATGGGTGCTGGCTTTGTCCCCGTTCGCAAGCAGGGCAAGCTCCCTGGTCCTTGCGACACCCAGGGCTACGAGAAGGAGTACGGCACGGACTTCTTCCAGATGCAGTCCGATGCGATCAAGCCCGGTCAGAAGGTGATCGTCGTGGACGACATCATTGCTACTGGTATGCTTACTATTTCCCCTTCTTTCTTAGTTCCACATATTATGTGCGAGCATAGTTGCTGATCAACTGAACTAGGTGGTTCGGCGTATGCGGCCGGTGAACTCATCAACCGCAAGGGTGGTGAGCTGATGGGCTTCGTTTTCCTCCTCGAGCTCGAGTTCCTTCACGGACGGGACAAGCTGCCTGCCCCCGTCTACACTCTTCTTACTGGCCAGGAGACCAAGGCTTAAATGACCCTATGACATGCATTCGAAAAACATTCTTACCTGTTCGGAGGACTGCACGCACAAAAAGAGAAAAAAACACATACACGCTCGCTCGCTACCACTCCTGGAAAGTGGTCGAACATGCCGCAGACACTGCGGCAGCAACCCCACGGGGTTTCGCAGAGATCGCTACGGAATCGATCGCATCGACTGGATGGTCGACATGGGACATGATAGAACAAGCAATTGAACTCCCACCCGCCGGGAACGGCACCGAAACGGACCTGACGTGTTCTCTCCACCAGGGCTATAAAAGTTAAAATACTTGATGTTTACTTTTTTTCTTACACGAGTCGATGTCAATCAGGCGTGGCATGGAACTTCAACATTTTTGCATAGACTATGAAATAGCAATGACACCATGAAATGTAATAATACGCTATGCTTATATTATAGAAGATCTAGCAAGACATCTATGTCTATTCTATATCAACCCAGCTAATTCAACGGAATAGCCGGCCTCATAACCTCCTCCGCCCACTTAGCAGGCAACCCAAGGGCCACCGATTCGCGAATCGCCCGATTCATCCTGGGAACATACTCCGCCTTAGGCGGGCCATTCCGCACCCTCACCTCATCCACATACACCAACACGGGCACCGTCTTAGCCTCATTCCCATCAACATTCATCCACTTAACCACCTCTGCCTCCACAACCCACTTGTTATAACTCCCATGACCCTGCTCCTTCTCCCTCACCATGCCGTCCACCGACCCTTCTTCAGCAGCATCCGGAGCTGAGTAATCGACGCCCTCATACCCATCGAGGATCCTTTCATCCTCCTCTCCCATATCATATAACACACCGTACACGGCATCCTCGTCAGCACCGCCAGCAACACCCACCTCGCCGGTCGAGATGCACTCGGCTTGCTGCTTCGAGACGCACATCTCAACGGGAGGCACGACGTTGGCGTAGCCACCCTCGTGGATCAGCCAGCGCCATTTGGGGAGGCGGGCGATGGCGAGCGGGATGGACGAGGAGGGGAGGGCGGTGCAACGGGAGGACATTTGCGTGGGGGAGAGATTGGAGCCGTATGCGAAGTAGAGGGGTTTAGCGGTACCACTGGTGAGGGTGGTTGTGGGGGGTGGGGATGGGGTTGTGGAGGTGAGTTCGGTAAGAGTTGTTGTGGTGGTTGTGGTAGGTTTGGTTGCTGAGGTGGCGGTGGTGATGTTGATGAGGGTGGAGGGGGTGGTGGTGGTGTCGACGTCGAGGTCTGTGTGGAGATGCATTTTGGTTGTGTAGATGTGTAGAGTAGTAGGATTTAAATGGTTGTGTTGTGATAGTAGGAAGAGATAGGACTGGTATATAGGTGTATACTCGAGAAAGAGTGAGGAGTACGTAAGAGAGAGTGATGACTGGAATATAGAGTAGTACTCGAACCAGCCCAGATAAATAAATAAAACCCAAATGGAAAAAGAACAAGTATGTCTTGCTTTTAAAAGCACCTAAAGACCACCTCTAAAGAAGAGAGAAAAGAACCCAAGTATTTATACCCATCCATCCATTGCGCCCCCTCCCTCTCCAAATCACTAAATCAGGGACACATTCCAAACCACGTAAACCTTAAACCTCCTCGCTTTCATTTTCGCCATCCCGCGCCGTTCGCCTTACATTATACTTTTTCTTTCGGTTCTAAATCGGCAGGGACGGTTTCTCTTCAATGGATCGATTTTCTCCACGGGGTTTTACCGTTTCGACCAATCGGCAAGTGACTCTGCCCCACCGCCACTACTACATAACTTACTTTCTTCAGCGGTCAGTCAGTCTTGAGGCTGAGCAAAGCTGAGTCATCTGCGCCACTAGGTTAGGTTACCCCCCGTGGCAGCCACAACTACCTAACAACCAATAACTTTCCGTAACCATTAATTTTAATGGCGACATTTGACGTGACGGGCGGATCTTCGGTTGTGGAGGTTGGAGGGGGGGACACCCGAACGATTGCCGATCATTATTTTGTTCGTTTCGGAGGTTTCCGTCTGGAGGTGGCGAGGCTGAAATGGAGATCATCGTTCAATGGTATGTGTGTATGTCATGGCTTATATGGCTTTGGTATGTTAATGTGCGAGGTGGAGGCGGGGAGGAATGACGTGTGCTGGGAATGCTACCATGTTATGTTGTATTATTAGTATACTAGGATGAGAAAGCTATGCTATGATGCTATCTTAGGTAGGTAGGTAGGTAGGTAGGATAGGTACTCGTTGCAATGGCCATGTACCAGGGTAGTACATATGTCGTCTCACAATATATACAAATTATTGATGGGAACACCCTGAGATCGTACTGAATATCGCCGTTTGATTCCCATTCCCGTCGCCTGTCGCAGTAGCTCGTATGTCTCTTGCCCTCCGCCTACCATGACCACGCTGAGCAGCTGGCGCCGCGGGACGCCCGCGGCTGTCATTTGCGTCTCGTCCAGATGGGGCCGCACCAGATAGGGTTCCGCGCGGACCGCAGCTAACCCGGGGGTTGTGGTGGTGTCTGATCCGTCGTGCTGCTCCTCGACTTCGTCATCGTAGGAGACCACGATGACGAGTTTCAGGGCGTACCGGGAGGGCGGATACGCGGCGATGTTGCGCAGCTTCTCTGAGAAGCTGCATCCGCCGCGCTTGATCACGAGCACCTGGTGGTTCTGTGCAACTTCTCGGAGGATGCGGTCGTCGCAGAGATCGTCCGCGAAGTAGATGCTGTTCCAGGTGAGGCGTTGCTTGGAAGGGTCGCCTGTGATGGAGACGGTTGTGGCGTCCTCCACGTCGGGGAGTGGGGCGGAGCCGAGTCCCGTGGAGATGGCGGCCGGGAGCAGGAGACGTAACGAGGTTGGTTTCTTCTTCTGCGGCAGGCTGGTCTGGCCTTGCACTTCATCCCGGAGGAGAGTGGATAGGGTGTTGACCAGCGAGGAGAGGACGGTCTTCATGCTGGAGGTCGTTTCATCTACGCTGCCGACTTTGCTGTCGACGGCGCTGGAGCCGTGGACGATGGCTCCGTTGGCACGTCGAGGTGCAGCTGGTTTATGACTATCATCTGAATCATTTCGTCGACGGATAGACTCTGGGATAACGTCAATGACGATGTCAACCATGGCGGTGTCGCGAACCCGCGTGAAGTTCGGGTCGGTGGGGTCGAGGACATCAAATGTGATTTCCCGTAGAAGATATACCTTCTCGTCTTTGCCCAGCGGCACGTTGTTGATCACCTGGACTCGGAACTCGTCCCCTTCTGCGCCGCCGCTTTCTCCTAGCACGGGGACATCCTGGACCATACTCAGCCGTAGGCCTCCGATGGCTTTGATGAAGACGCCATCGCGCACTCGTTCCAGTGATCCGGGCCCCACGACCATACCGGGAAGCGCGGGGAAAGAGATATCAAGCGTAGGGCGAATTGTCATCGGTGCGCTGGTCGCGTTGAACGGGACCAGCTCTGGAGGCAACGTCCATGGGAAGAATGTGTAATTGGTGGGCGACGACAAGTCCGACACTGATACGCTCGGGTGATCCCGAGCATAATCCAGAAGAGGACCTTCCGCTACGCCTCTACTCGGCATAAGATGTAGACGTGCCAGGTTCGCGGCGTGGAACAGGTCGGACCGAGCCGCAGTAGACGAGACTCCCAGTGTTGGAGGCTCAGGTGCTGTTGGGCAAGTCAAACCCTCGCTTTCCACATCGACCGGTACCTGCTTGCGCTCAGCGCGCTGTGCCGTGCTGTTTTTGGGTATAATAAGAGGGTGGCCCTCGGTGGAAAAGACGAACGGCTGATCTAGCTTGTTGAGGGGATGGTCAAAATCGTACAGCAAAAACATGTACTTGGCAGTTTCACCCAGGAAGAAGCTTTCCATGCGGTCATTGAGCTCGCCATTGCGGACGTCCTGAATACCGGCCCAACCGCACTTGGTCCAGCATCGCCGTTTCAAATCCCGCAGTACCATCTCACCGACATGCAGGTACCAGGGGTCCTTTGTCGCTCGGTAGAGGTAGTAAGTAGATTCGACGAATTCAGGGCGGCCACCGTACCAGGAAAGGCCCTGCTCAATGTCACCGGTGGCGACATTCCATCGTTCAGGCAGTCCGGAAAACCGAGTCCAGACTGCCGTCGTCAGAAGATGGATGCCGATAGCTTCGTCCACCTCTCCTGCCAGAGTAAGAAGTCCGGGGTAGAAGGCACTGAGACTGTCGATCCAAAAAGCACGAGTCGCTCCGGTGAAGATGTCTCCCTGTATCAAATGCGGATGCTGATGGCCCTCACCGCGGTATAGGTGACGTTTGATCGAGGCATGAGACTCCTCCCAGACCTTCAGAAAGGCATCTGCCGAGTGCTCATATTCCGATAGTGGCAAGAAATAGTCGTCCAGAACATGCCATGGGCTGCTGGTATTGACCGGGGGTCGTTCCCCTGACGAGAGGAGCACGTAGGACTTGAAAGCATACTCGAAGAAGCTATCAATTCCTGCGCCAATCTGAGACATCGTATTGTTAGCCACGTCTAAATGCACTTGCTTGAAAACTCACCCCAGTGTAGGAATGAACCCATCTGCCAGACTCGGCATCAATACCAGACCCTATCAGTCCAATATCACTCCTCCTTGCCCAAACGGCCCAGAATGCCCGCTTGGCAAGCTCCTCATACCGGCCATCGCCTGTAAGCCTGCTCAAGACCGTAAACTCTAGGACCAGACTGCCAGCGCCAGCGCTGCAAGTTTCCGTGGTCTCAAAGGTCGAGGAGCGGCGAGACTTTTGGCACTGTTCAGGATTGGCTTTGTCACACGTAGGGGCTGCATTGAACGGCGAGTTTGCGTAGTACGGCTGCCGTTGCACTCCGTATTTCAGGTTCACTCGAGGGTAAGGGAGACCAGTGTCCGTATAAAACGCGGGCAGGATTCGATTCGCAAGATCGACAGCAAGTCGTAGAAGTTGGCCATCGTAGACAAACCCGTCCTCCCACTCGATACCGTGACTACCTTCAGGGAAGGAATGCTTATCCCAGGCTCTGGCGAAGTTGGCTTCGGCCTCCGGCGGATTGTATCCGCTGATAGGAAGATCGCCCACAGCAAAAAGATGGGCACTGAGTAGACCGCCTAGGGAGAACCATTAATCGATGCATACTCCTCCATCCACAATATCCGATGCCTACCTAATCCTCGAATCACCGTCTCGAACACCTGCACTTTGCTATCCATATCGAACCCTCGACCCCTCTGGCCCTGGCCTGCGGGGCCATTGGATCCATCACCGTACAGTGTAACAAAATCCTTCACTCCGTTTTGAAAGTAATCCCACGCCTTCTGGCCCTGGTCGGGACTCGAGGAAAGTATGGCCAGGGAGGACAGGCTGTCGATCAGAGTCAAGGAATAGTTTCCCAGGACATCGTTGAGCTCTGCATGCGCGGGATTATCTCGGTCGCGAACCAGCGGTCGGCATGTTAGAGGGCGTAGTTCGTCTTCAGGAAAGGCGTGCTCGAGATAGTTGTCGAACCCGTGGTAGAACATATGCTCTGTCTCCTTCCTAGATATCGAAAGGTGTCAGTCGATCGGCCTTACACCAGGGAGACTAGAAATCTTAGTTATGAGTGGTGAGAATTACCTGAGCTCCTTAACCTGATCGGTCCGCATGCCCTGGGCCATGGCGAGCCACAGCGACAGCTGTAAGACCCAGGTCAAGATCCATGCTGAACGGAGGGCGGACATCTGCGAGTGCCAACATCCCGAGCGCATTACCGCAGTAGCGAAACAGTTATCAATGGCATGGGAGCGCGTTGATGAACCGTTGAATGTGGAATCCCCGCAGACCGGCGAACTGAATTGCCTCCAGAGAAAGGGTTCCTGGAGGGAAGAGGCTTGAGGGGAAGTTGGTGGTGGCAGCGGCGCCGCACGTGAGGTCGTATTCAATCCGCGGCGAACCAATTTGCGGCCAGATATCCCGTTCACATTCTCTCCACTTCCCCCCTTCCCTTCGGACTACAGGATCCCTTAATTCCACTATAGGGGATGTCTATATTATTAATACATAGTTTTTGATGAATCAGCTTGCTTACGGTGGGCCTCGTTCCCGGATAATTTCACATTTAGACGGTTAAGATGTACTTCGCAGTAGAAAACCAAGCTTAATGAAATAGCGCTCAAACAATGCTGGCCGGATAGATCAGTGTGTAGATGCCAATATAACTCCCGCTTCATCCAAAATAATCAAGTGTAAAAGTAAACGAAGAAACAGCATATGGTTGGTGATGAGAAAAGTCGCCAAAAAAAAAAAAAGAAAGGAAGGAAGTAAAGTCACAGGGGATATCTCGAGTAATGGAAATACAGATGAAGGTGATCACAGTGCCGCTATATAAATGATTTTGCGGATAACGAGACGAATTTGGATGTCATTGTGTCGGTGAATCCAGCTTCAGTATGTCGAGAAAAGAGAGAGAGGGATATGTACGGGTCACGGTTGATGCCCTGATTCTTCAGGAATGCGCCATTGCGTGAATGATCGGGGTTGCGCTTCTATCACATAGTCGACGCCGTTGTCTGAGGTGTAGCTAGGCGGCCGTGGGATCCGCGATTTGTTGCTCCCATGCCTGCCGACGCCCTTTGGCGCGTGTGCATTGTTATTCTCGATGCGCTGCCAGTACAGCAAGTCGGGATTAATCCTCTGCATATAGAAGTCAGCGGGACTGGTCACCATCAAGGAAACGAATGATTCCTGTAATCATGGCGATACTTACCACACTTTCCCGCCAAAGACCGTAGGCGGGAGGAGGCGCTGTGACCTTTTCGCGTACGGCATTCGGGCTCGCTGCTCCAACGTCCTCATCGCCAGCCAAAATAACGTGGATAGGACGCGCTGGTTGCGCATAGCCGGCTGGCCCTGCCCTGCTGGGTATGCGATCCGTAGCGACATCAGAGCCAGGCCGTCGTAACAGTGCCATCAAGAAGCGCGTGAGAGAATGACAGAAAACAATGCCAAGAATTAAGATCATGAAGATGAGAAGAATTTGGAGCTCTCGGCCCAATGTCGTACGGGAAGCAGCGAATGCGAGGTAAATGGCGATAACGAGTATGAGGAAACATGCGGATATAACTAGCGTGATCAGTCGCCTCCGCAGCTTCTTCTCCTTCAGCCGTGATACGAACGATTGCCTGCATCGGAGGTCTTCAGGGTCTGGCGGGGAGTGTGCTCCATGCGAATCTCGACCTGAGCGCGCATGCGACCGTGTTTCGCCGGAGCTTCCTGCTGCTGCGGACTGCAACTCAATTGGGACATACGGTCCTCTTGGCGCATATTGAGATGCAGCAGCATCTCTGAGAGAACTATGCGACGGTGCTGGTCGACCGGGTAGATGCGATTCGCGACGCTCAGCGCGGTCACCAAGGATTCGTTGTTCCAGGTCGAGACGATGGTCGGCTACCCATGATGTGAATCGCTCCTCCCGATTGGGAGCTCGTTGGAGTTGGTCATCTGCGATTGACCCACCGAAATTGACATGCGAAGAGCGATCGGGCGAGAACATGCCGGGGATCGAGCTGGAATGTGTTGTCGATCCCGAATGAGACAGCTGAACCGATTCCATGTCAACTCAAACTAGCAGTCGTACAATGACATCTGGACAGACGCAGGGCGCGACTTTCAAGTGCTTCGCAGAGATCACTGATGAGTATTATATGCGTCGATAGTGGGAACTCCAATCGCGTATATGATATGTTCTGCGTCGATATGTACTGCCCACTTCCGCATTCGTTGAACAACACACAAATAAGCGTCGCGGGAACGCAGAACCGGATGCAAACCGCCTGGAATGAGAGCCTTTACGACGCAAAGCGGATAATTGCTAGCGAAGGCGGGATATCTGTGGCCGAACTGGGAAATTGGTTATGATTTCGGACGCTATACATTCATAATGAAGATCGAGCCTGGGGTGTAGGAGAGGGGCCCAGGGGAGAGCAGCATCAGACGCAGGAATCCCGATCGCGAAGTCACAGGACACGAGCGATGGCGACCCAAAGGCAATTAGATCGGTGAAATTGTATCGGGATGGAGTAGAAGATAATTGGATTTTGAAACGAACGCGCAGAAAAAGCGAAGGAACAGGGCGAGCACCAGGCCAGCCGGTTAGGAGAGGGCGATTCGGTTCAGCACGGAGAGAGCGAGAGCGAGAGAGGTTCGACGAACAGTAAACTATTATACCCGAATGATAGTCCGGACGGAGAGGGGATAAGATATCACAAGGGGAAAAAGCAAATACTAATGGGCAGATGCCGATAAGGATGAGGAGGTAAAGATGAAGAAAGTGGAAGCAAAAAGAAACGTTTGAAAAAAAAGATACTAGTAGCAGAGCCTCAGATGTTGAATGCGAGCAAGAACGAAAGATCCATACTATGAACCCGGAATAAACAATGAGATGGGGAAAGCGAGCGAGAGAGAAACAGAGAGAAAGGAAGAACTGAGAGGCAGAGAGTAACGAGAGTAACGAGTGAGAGAGTGACACTTCCCGTTCCCCAATGGGTAATAATCACGGGCGACTAAGAGAGGGAAGTGGTGCTGCTAAGCAGCTTAGTTGGTTACAGACAGTTTCTCTCTCTCACACGCAGGCCTTTCCTAAACAACTTTGATAGGAAGTAACTTTCATATATTCTGCCCTTTTGATCTTATTATTAGCCATCATTTCCCTCTCCTACCCACTTCTCTACGTATAACTGACCAAACTGGAATCCAGTTTGCACAACCGGCCTGATCCGAACAAAATTATTATTAGTAGCTGATTAGCTGGTTGATGGACTGCCGAATGCTGATTTGGCGTCTCTCCTCGTTCTTCTGCTTTAGGGGCTGACCATTTTACCCCTGGATGACCCACGTTGCCCTGATATAGACACGGACACCATTCAATACTAAGTATAGCCACAGCTCCCCTCCCTCGGCCCCCTCCCAAAACCAAGTCCGAGCTGTCCGATAACAACCCGCAGCTGCTGCATAGCTATTGATCTTACGCCATAGCTGACTTCATCTAAGAACTGATCTATACTAGTCCACTAGTCTGGTTTAACAGACCAGTGCATCGACAACTGCATCTGTGCTCCTTGACACTATTCCCCGTGGCATCATTATATTTATCGGACTCTCTCACTTTCGGTCCTGACGGGCCGATGCTTGGATGCGGGTAAACATTATACTACTAATCCTAAACTAAATATTAAGGATGGCTGTGGCTCCTCGCGCCGCCTGAAGGAAGCCAACTGTTTCGGCCTCACAGTCAAGTCCCCCTCTTAGGACCCTCTTTTCCAAGGGGGCCAATCGAGCGCCAATGAATCCCTCGACGCGCTGGTAATTTCTATTAAGAGCGGCTACCACAGCTTACTGAGACAAAGCTGGCCCGTAGCTAGGGTCACTTATCGCCATGATCTTCCAAGGTTACACAAATGGAGTGCGAGCCATTATCATGTTGACGTATATTATTACACTTGTAAGGCATTGAATATATGGATATACTGCGCTCCACGGGAGGTATTCAAATAATGGTAGTAATCCATTTCCCCCCGTCATGCGGCCGGCCGTTCTCCCCGGTTCTGCCCATAATGGCTAATCTACCAGCCTTGGGTTGACATGTTTCAACCGGCAAGCAAGGTTGATGCTGGAAGGTTCTCTTGCCATCACTATTCGCCACAAGTCTAAACTAAACTTGATGGAGCGGGGTCCTGGAATGTGTTGTCATAGATAAATGCTGTTCGTAATGAGACGGATTAAACTCGCGATTGTGTTGGCTGGGTGTGCTGCACATGCGCTTCCCCTCACTTGCCAAGTTCACCGAGCATGAGCGTTCTATCGGACGACCCCGAGACAACTATAGACAGACATTAGTATACCAACGACTTTCCCCAAACCCGGTGTGACTTACTGATGGGCTCATTGTTTGGTGAGAACCGGACGTCATTGACGGTCCCCTTATGTCCAGGGAGCTTGTATAGAATTTTGCCGGACTTCGAGTTCCAGACTACGACACTTCTGTCACCACTGCCCGCCGCAATCTTCTCTCCACTCGGGTCCCAACTGGCCCGGATGAGGTTCTTCTCCAAACCGACCGGCGCGCCGTCAAATGTCCTGACGTGTCTATTGGCCGGCGCGAATGGCCGGATGTCCCACGTGCGTACGGTCGAGTCGTGTGAGTTGGAAAGAAGAGTTTGCGAGTCGGGCGAGATTGCGAGAGAGGTGATGGTTTCCGTGTGTCCCGTCATGGAGTAGACAATGCCCTTCTTCCGTAGATCCCAAGCGTGAATGGTGTTATCAATACCACCACTATAGATTTCGTTACCCGCCTCCGAAAGCGCCACCGCCGTGATGGGCAACTCAGTTTCCAGATATTCGATGGCATCCTTTTGCCGGGGATCCCAGATGCCTATGCAGCCGTCGTCACTTGCGCTAACCAGCAATTCCTGGCCTCTTTTGCTTATGTCAAGACAATTGATAATCTCCTCGTGCCCAATGTGCCGGCGTATCCTTTGTCCGGTCTCGAGATCCCAACTAGCGAGCGTCATGTCGGCCGATGCGGAAAATAACGTTCTGGAGTCGCGCGACCATTGAAGATCAAGAACTGCTCCCCGGTGACCTGATAGCGCACCATAGTTCTCGCATTGTCCGTATGTGTTCCAAAGCACTGTTGTCGACTCTGCGATTAGCCTGTACCCTCGGGCCATTACAATCAGACGAAACACGTACAGATAGATCTATCCATTGAGCCCGAAGCAATGTGCTGGGCAGTGGGATCAAACCGCACCGAAAAGATTTCACCAGAATGACCTAGTATTATCCATTATATGTCAGACTTAGTCGTAAGTCACCGCGGTGGTGCAGCTCACCATTCATTTCCATAATCGGTGCTTGAAGCCCGCTGGTGCGGGGAACCTGTACCCAAGGTCAACAATGGAACCTGACAAAAACCTCACTTCTCCAATAACGCGGGATAAAGCATACTGATTGAATCAAAGCTCCATTTTGCGACGAGCTTTGAACGATGGCTGTGCTATCATTGAGACCGGCGTCGGACTTCTTTCGCTTGACGACAAGCTGGTTCGATGAGCCAAAGGCTTCTTGGGCAGGTCGCTTTTCCCCCGACATCGTTGACAGTAAATTCAGCGGGCGAGGCTCAGTCAATGGGTATGCGAGTGAAGTAGGGATGGAGGCTGAGCGTAGAATGCAATCAAGCCTAGTAGCTGGGGAAATCTGGACTGGACGCGCCGACCCGGACTAAGTCTTGCGTCCGAGGCTCTAAGCATGGTTTCTGCGTAAGCGCCAACCAGCCGCGCTAGGCGCCGAGCGCTGGTCCACCAGGCGCGTGAAGCTCCGCCTCAGGCCCCCTCGGTCCACCGAATCAAGCGGGGAAGAGTGCGCATTGCTCTTGTCATTGTTTACCAGCCGCTTGCAAACTTGAGTTTTTATAAAGTTTTGCGTCGTTCATATTTATTTACTTAGACTCCGGGCTTAACAAGTGTGATTAGCAATCATGTCTTCTGCAACAAAAGCGTCTAGGATTGGGGAAGAGTAAGCTGTTCATTTACCTCACTTGACCAGTAACCCCTTACTAACGTTCTGAACCCGACAGGCTGTGGAAGTCAGTAAGCTGCATGCGCATAGTTGGCGCTCGAAGGCCCCTCAGGAACCGAGCGAAGCCAGCTTGAAACGGACGGACAACTGACATACTCCCGACCTTACCAGGACGAGAGTTGACAAAGTGAACGCCGAGTTAGTAACATTAACGTACGGTACAATTGTCGCGCAACTTTGCCAGGACTACGATGGAAACTACCAAGAAGTGAACAAGCAACTGGAGAAGATGGGCTACAATATTGGAATGCGACTTATCGAGGACTTTCTGGCCAAGTCGGGCGTGGGCCGTTGTGCTAATTTCCGGGAAACAGCGGATATGATTGCAAAGGTATCTTGAGTCCAATAGGCGGAGCACTTGGCCGAAACTATATGGATCTCTGTGAGCTGACGAGTGTTATGCCAACTGCAGGTTGGGTTCAGGATCTTCCTCAACATCGCGCCCACGGTCACCAACTGGACAAGTGACAACAACCAATTCTCTCTCATATTTGAAGAGAACCCGTTGGCGGATTTCGTTGAGCTGCCTGATGACGGACGGGCTCAAGATGAGCTGTGGTTTTCTAATATTCTTTGTGGAGTCCTGCGGGGTGCATTGGAGATGGTAAGACGGCGTGCTGCAGGGTGTTAATCTGTTCTCTGCTAGCCAATTCCATGCATATCTGTGCTAATTCTGGGAACAGGTGCAAATGCAGATCGAGGCGCATTTTGTGAGCGATGTTTTGCGGGGCGATGACACTACGGAGATGCGGGTATCACTTGTAAGGTACATTGAGGACGAGATGCCACCCGATGAGGAGTGATGGCGCCAGCCGCATGGTTCTGAAATTGTTTACACAAGTAGAGGCGTCTGGTGTTATGAGGGTTTAATCCGCCGATCTGGAGCTGCAGTTACCAATGAATACTACCTCTATTACGACTTATGATTGATACGGAATCTTGCATCTGTAATTCCAGTCTAGAGTTCTCGCACTAAACCCCGTTTACATAGAAGGTCTCCTGCAGGTCACCAGTTCAAAACACCAATCCATTGTCACAGAGGGACAAGATGAACAATTGCATGATAGCGAAATTAACGAGAAAAAAAAATTTACAACGGATATCAAGGCCTAGAACATGACCTGTCAATATAGTAGATCCCATCTTGACAGAGGGACGCTCTCCGAACCCGGAGCATGGGGATCTACACGGGTGCCATTAGTATGACAGGCGGTGTGAGATTCTGCCATCCCGGAGAAGACCACCGACGCGATTCAGGTCCCTGTAATTTAACCGTAGAGAAAACCAGCTTCACGGTGATTGTATTTCACAGGCTTGAGAAGTGATTTAAGACGATATAAGACTACAAAATGTGTATAAGATGCAGTGTAATGACTTCCGGTGAATCAAGAGCGGAACAATCTCAATTCAGATGTCGATAGATCCTGGCCAACACATCTCTCACGAAGGACGGCCCGCACTATTCACGACTCGGCAGTGATCGGAGACTGACGGCCGTGACCTGTACTCCGTCTGATTGATACAACGCGATCCAGTCTGATCCTGCTGATCTAGCTATGGAAAAGTGTAATCACAGAGCGGCAGAGCCTGGACTTTGTCCAGAATGAGCTAGAAAAGAGATACCGTGCGCGGGGAAGAGTAGAGATCTCAATTGATATCTAACTCGTATGATGTGCAACATCAGTATCTAGACACCTAACATTTCAACACAGAGTCCGGGGAACGGCAGGATGGGCAGATCGGCGCAGGAAATCCTCACCCGGCGGGAGAGTCACCACGTGATGCGCTAGACCAAAACGGGGGCGAAGCATCCCATCATTCCCAGGGTGTGCCAGGATATACGCGGTGGCGAGTCTGCGATTCAGGAAAAGCAGCCTCAAACTGTCAATTAGAGAATAAGAGAGGGGGGAATCGCTGTGTTATTCACTTCTTATAAAAGAAAAAAAAAATCTTCTAGTGATCTCGATGATTTGAGAAATTCAATGAATACGAATTGTCTATTTCAAATCTATAGTATAATACTCATTTGTGTTAGTGGGTTCAAATCAATGAATCGATCAATTACATTGTGAAGGGTCGCGGTGATTCCGCTGTATCAGATACACTTTATACACCACCAGATCGGGTGGATCACTCGGCGCGTGTTAATGCTTTGGAGTTCAAAGGAAGCAATTAGTAGTGAGAGAGAGACAGGTATCTTATATAACTTATAACCAGCCTCTTTGATTTATTTGAAATTTTTACCGGCATCTTCTCCTTTTTGTTTTCTCGTTTCATCTCTCTCTCGTCGTGATCAAATATACTGGTAAGTTGTTGCTCCGATCTTGAATCTTTCATGCTTGTTCTATTAGAATAGTCCTTCATGTAAATCATCATCTGTTGTCTTTCTACTATCTCATTGCCTGTCAACTCTTCTCTCTGTGTCTCTCTCACTGTTACAAATTTTTATTTTTTCCCATCGGGATTTCCGCTGGAACTGCATGCTGAGATATACGCGAGCCAGCCGCATCTCCCAGCCCTCCCACGGCGTTCCGGGCAAGATAATCCGCGCCGAACAAGCGATTCACGCCCGGCCGGCAGTGATTGAGCAACTCCAGGCACCGCGCCTGATATCCACGTCCTCCCACCCACCAGAGAACACCTCAGATCCACCGCTACACCTTGTCCTAACCTTTGCCTCTCTCTCTCTCCTCCCTCCCCCCCCCTCCACTTCCTACTCTTCAAATCTGCCGGATCTCTCCGTCTGTCCCCCCTTTCCTTTTGCTGCAGGGGCTTTTGAGGATACTTCTGCTGCTTCTGAAGTCCTCTCACATCCTTGGCTTTGGCTGGTACCCCCCGTCGGGTTGCGTCTGGTCGGGTTCTCTCCTATACCTCGTTCCCGTCCTTTGCCATCCTGTGTCGCTTGTTCGCCGCCCTGCCCCCCCGGCTGATCTTACCGCGCATTTTCGGTCAACTGGCTTCTGTGAACAAGTACACCAATCCTTTCTTCTCTTAATCTTTTTTCTCCTTCCTTATCCCGCCTGTCTCCTGCTTTCAACTGGACCGTGTCTCGATTGAAAGTCCTTTTGCCCGCTTGTGCTCCGTCTCGCCTCACCTTGTGGAAGTCACCGAAGATTCTTTCTCGTCTTCTCTCCCAGTTGCCGTATGCTTCTGAGTGGGCCACACTCGCCTTCCCTTGTTGGTGATCATCGCGACACCTTTGTTCTGCGTTGTCCTATACTCTCCGTCAGAGATACCCCCCTCTACGTCAGTTAGCGTGAAACGATATCGCGGGTTCAACTTCCGCCTAGATTAGCCCCGGAACCCGGCTTACTCCCTGGCGATCGCGCATTTAGGTCTGACTACGAAGCCTTTTTTTTTTTTTCACTGGGCTGGAAGCGTCTGTGACCCTGCCTTGTACATTCCCTCACCTCGGGCCCTTGATTGCCGCGCGCTGCGCCTCGTCGCTTCCTTTGTGGTGAGCTCCCTCGCCGCAAGACGGTGGATGCGCGTTGAACGTTCTCGGACCCTCCGACGCTTTCCCATCGAAGACAATAACTAGGTGAGGGTGGCTGGACCCTTCTTTTGAGTGCCACCATGAATCAGATGAACCAGATGAACCAGATGAACCAGATGAATATGGCTGGAATGAACCCCGGTGCAGGGGGCCCAGTGGGAGGTGTGCCCATGATCAACAATGGCTCTGCCGCCCCCCGTAACGAACAAAACATCAACATTCCTGAAAACATGATCAACAACCTCAACACTTATATCTACGATTATTTCTTGAAGCGCGGCTACCACGATTGTGCTAGGGCGCTTGTGAAGGATGAGTCCATCAAACTTAATACCGAGCCGCCGATCAAAACGAGTCCGGGTCATCGTCGCGATGCCGACGTGAACGGTGTCGACGGTGATACAATGATGACGGATGGAAAGGATGGAGATAAAATGAAGATTCCTGATGACCTCCCCCGCCCTAATCTCCCCAATGAAGGACAGCAGTCGTCATTCCTCCTTGACTGGTTTAGCCTCTTCTGGGATTTCTTCTGGGCTCAGCGCAAGAAGGGAAACAGCAATGACGTGAGGAGTTATCTTACACACACCCAGGTACGTGCTCTTTACTATTTGCCGCCTGTCCGGACGTCTAACTGAGGCTTTGTAGAATATGATGCGCCTCAGGGAACAACATCAGAATCAATTATTACGACAGCAGCCACTGATGAATGGACAGATGGGCCAAATGAATATTCGCCGGAACGGCATGGTCCCCCCTAATCTTCAAAAGACTGTGTTGCAGAATAATACTTCTGGCCTGTACGCGCCCCCTTCCCTATCTCCTGCGCCACCTCGCAAGAGCGTTCGGACTACATTGGTACTGACTGCGTTTTTCACAGATCGCAACAACAACTCGCCCAGATGCATAAAAACCAGCAGGTCCAGCTGATGCAACAGATGCAGCGCGAGCATTCGGACATGGATATGAACGGCCATCGACCCCAGTCCCCCGCATCGGCAGAAAATGCCCCGTCTCCGTCGAAACGACCTCGCCTCGAGGGTGGCCCCATGAACGGGCAGCAACTGGCACCCAACGGACGCGGTCAGGCCCAGGGTATCCCAGGCCAGCCCACCCCGCAAGCACTTTTGATGCAGAACGGACTCAATCGGGCGATGAACCCCAATCAGTTCCAGGCTTTCCAGCAGTCGGGACCGGCTGCGCAGCAGAAACAGATGCAGGTATATGCTCACAACTTGGCCGTTCATCACACACGCTCAGCATTGACGAACCAGGGCATGCCGAATGGTATGATGAATCCCGCGAATGTCATGGCAAACCCGCAGACGGAAATGGTGTCCATACCGGAAGGCCAGGTGTATCCCATCAACGGTGACTACTACGGCGCGAATGGTCAAATGGCCCAGGTTCGGACGGGGATGCAGACACCTGGCGGTCAGCACGGCAACCACGCTCTCCAGGATTATCAGATGCAACTTATGCTGCTCGAACAGCAGAAT
Organism: Aspergillus eucalypticola CBS 122712; assembly: GCF_003184535.1. NCBI lineage: Eukaryota > Fungi > Ascomycota > Eurotiomycetes > Eurotiales > Aspergillaceae > Aspergillus > Aspergillus eucalypticola. The sequence goes on from NW_020290328.1 coordinate 108,890, forward strand.
AAGCGGCGTCTGATGATGGCTCGCCAGGAGCAGGACAGCATGGCTCGGCCTGATGGCCAACCCCCAATGCCCGGGCAGCAGTTGCCACCAGGCACCTCGCCCCAAGGCAGCAGGGCTGGCACATCGCCGAATCCCAACGACCAAATGAAGCGAGGCACCCCGAAGATGCCCCAGACCGGCCTCCCCGGATCACCGAGCGCTGCCGACGCGATGGCCCAGGGCCGTGGATCCCCGGCATCCATGAACTTCCCTGGTGGCCAGATGCCTCCCGAGATGGCGGGTCCCCAGTTCTTCGTCAAGAACATGGCTGATGGTATGGCGGCGCCCAACGGCATGCGCCCTCCGAGCTCCAATCCTGCGTTCAGCGCCCCTCAGATGGGTCAACCGATTCAGGCCGGTGCTGGCAATCGCATGCCCAACGGAGGTTGGCAGCCGCAGCAAGGAGCTCAGGGCCAGCCGATGGCGCCGCAGCAGTCGCCTGCGACCCAGCCTCAGTCCACGGGAACGCCTCAGGAAAGGAATGCCATGCCGCCGCCCCAAGCTCCCCCAGCACCTGGTGCCAACGTCGGTCGAACCCAGCCTCCGTCGCCCCAAACCGCCGCTCCGCCGACGCCGCAGCAAGGCAACAAGCCCGCTCCGAAGAAGAAGGAGACCAAGGATAGCCGGAAGGTATGTAATCAACGCATTTGCTTGTTGACCCCCCCCCCCCCCCCCCCTTGTCATCTCATATTGAACGCAAATCTTAGCGACCGAAGAAGGGCGCTGCTGCTGCTGCTGCCGCCGCCCAGGCGAACACGGCTGCCACGCCATCTTCCGAAGCAGAACACCCGCCGACCCCTACGCCGTCGACGCCGATCACGCCCCAGCATCCGAACTCGTTCAACAAGGCCGGTGCAAATGCTACGACTAGTGCTCCGCAGCAGCCAACGTCTGCCCCTGCACCTCCACCACTTGTTCAACAGCCTCCGGACCAGACGCAGCAGCCTTTCAATGAACTGAGCATCCCTGATGTATGTTCCTTGCCTCTTTCGTTATGTTCGGTGGATATTATACTTACATTGTTGAGCAGGCATCGGCTTTCAACCTGGACTTTAGCGCCTTAGAAAACCCGGACATCCTGGAGAATTTCGACTTCGATACCTTCCTCAACACTGATGCAGACACTGCTGGATTTGGATTTGACCCCAACATATCGTATCCAACCGATGGTGTTGAGACCGGTGCCGGTGATGGCTTGTGAAATGAAGTCCGACGGTTGTTAAGTCCTTAACTCATATACCCTTGTTCTGTACATTTCCATAAACTTGAGTTCGTGCTTGTGCTTCTTTGCTTTTTGCTTTCCATGTGTCATTTTTCTTTTTACTCCTTTTCTCTGCTTGTTTTCGCATCGCGTCTTCTCCTATCCTTGTGTTCTGTCGACATGATTTGGATATGTGCCCAAGTGACTAGGCGTTGGTGTATCCTCTTTTCCTTTTGCATATCCTTTCTTTCACTCTGCCAACCAGAAGTGTCGACCGGCTTCCGATGGGATTTGCTTGATTGCCCTGCTTGTATTCAAGCTACGTTCCAGTGGCCTCGTGTGACTGCTTTTTATATCCTCTTATCACTATTACTACTTGATTAATCTGGTCATCAAACTTCCCAAAGGGCCATCGAGTGATGCGTTTCTCCACCATCCTAGCGTTAGTCATGCTCCATTTAATGCTCGAGAATACTTACATCACAAGATGCGCCCCTGGCCCTTTCTTTCTTCTTTCCTTTTCTTTCTTCAACCAATCTCTTTCCCTTGACAAACCTTTTCTTTTCTCTTTGCGATTTGATTCGATTTGAATCATCATATTTATACCTTCTCCTTCTACTTCTTTATATTACATATTTCCTATGTTGATCTCTTTATCGTGTTGTGGCGTTATAATCAACGAGGCTCTAGTCGTTATTGACTCCTCTCAGGGAAATGGTTTCATGAAATCGAGAAAGATACTCACTTTCTTCTCTGCTGTTCTTTTTTCCTCTCTTAACTGACTTAACTCTCTTGCTACCGCATCACGTTAAATCGAACTGCCTGCTTCCTGCCGTACATTTTACTGCGCGCTGCTGCTATCTAAGTCTACCTTTACTGCCTGCAGTTATTCCAGCTTTTAAACCAGATCCGTCGGGAAGACACGTCTCGTCTCGTCTCTGTTTGATATTGGCGAGTGAGTGAGTGAGTGAGTGAGTGAGTGAGTGAGTGAGTGTGAGTGTATTTACGTACAGGGAACCAGGCCAAAAGCGAAATTCTGGAGTAGTTTTGAACCAAGATTAAGCTGTCTGTTTGATTCCCTCCCCTTCCGTACATAATCTTATTATATAGCTAGTTAGCTGCGTTATATCTGTCCTCCGGGGTAGAATGATAACTAACTGATAACTTGGTGTTGGCTCTATCAATACAAAAGATTACTTCGCAGTATGACAAAACGCTCACGCTATAGTTGAAGTAACTATTTCATCGTCAACACAAGCTGCTTACTGCTTACTGCTTACTGCAGCTAGTTAACTAGCTAGCTAGCTAACTAGCTGCATGGCTGCACATCTGCATGCATACATGTTGTTAACAGGTCAAGTCAAATCGAATCCCTTTCTCAAGTCAATTCTAAGAAGTTACCAAAATAACATGCCATCTTATCATCGAACCATCTAATTCAGAGTTGGTACTTAGAATCATTTGGTTGAACCGCCCCCAACAGGGTGGAACTAGGGACGCTTATGGTATTATCATTATTGAATATCAGCTACTTACTACATATTACAGCCTGTCGGTTATATTATTACTGATAGTAGTTGTGCTTCATGTTATGTTATTATATCTAACTTACACCATCTATGTATGAATGTATGTATGTATATCTCTGTTATCCCCCTTACACTGACTCGACTAACGAACCACTAATATAGATAAGTAAGTAAATAAATAGGTAAAACAGGTATGTGACAACATGACAACGGTAGTAATAAGAACCATCCATTCAACACCTCCAGACGTATACATACCAAAAGAGTATGGGGGATAACACTGCGAGTTTGTTTCTGCTGACGAGGAAGTCAAGCAGGCAGGTAGATGATGTCGATTCGTATGCTGATGATTACTGGCTTACTTCAGGTTAGATGTGTAACTACTTGTTAGTAGATGGAGAACAAGTGTAGGTGGGCTGATGTCTGTGCATGTTAGGTAAGTTGGTAGAAAATATTATCGCCTAGAATGTCGGGATCGTGGTAGGAGAAGAGATGGCTCTTGGGCACCGATGTCTTATAATGAGTCGTTGAGATGTTAGGAAAGACAAGGCGTTAATTTAGAGAGTAGAGAAAGTGACATGAACACAATAATTAAAGAACAGTAGGCATCATCGTTGTTCGTTATGTTTAATCTCTGAGGATAACTAGTCTGTGGATTCTGCAAGCTATACTAATGACACTCACTACCCTCCTAGCTGCTGCTATCACCACTAGACTAAGTACATTGAATGCTAAAACAAACATCCTGGGCTGAAAAACATGATTAACTGACATATCCACACGTTTCACCCCAAGCAAATTCAGTATCCGTAGCAATTGATCTAAGGTAACGAGAGTTCATCGGTCATGACTGGACCTCAACATCGACGCCCTATGTTAAAACTCGTTAACAGCCGAATCGATAAACAACAGAAGCTGACGAAGTAGAGAAAAGAAGCAAGCGGTGCACTGGAACTAAATGCCTATCTTGACCATATAATAATAATTCAATCATCTCAGTAACTGCTGCCGTGCTGACTCAGCAACCTGGGGGCCTAGAACAAGGCAATCACCAAACATAGCGCTCATAAGAGAACTCCTGAGCTAGCAAAAGTAAGGCCGTGCCATCCTAGGAAATGGGAGAGACCTCCGCACGGACAGAGCCTGTGGATGACTTGCGGCTGGACCGAGTTGGGGTTTCCACACCTCCGCTGGTACGCACCACCAGCTTAGAGGGGGTTTCGCGGGATTTCTCGTTCACTTTGAGTGGCGACCCCCCCAAAGATTCATTGTCCTTGGTCTGGGACATGCCCTCCTTGCGGCTTTTGACGCGTGGGCTAGGGGTAGCATGAATCTTGGTAGTTGCCGCTCCCTCAGCCGTTGCTTCCGAAGCAGCGGTGGATTTAGTGCTGGACCCAGACGCTTCTCTGGTTCCAGGCAATGAGATCTCCTTCAAGATCGACGTCCGGCTGCTGCCTTTGGTGTAGGGTGCAGAACGCGCTTCAGCAGCTGCAGAAAGCTTATTTCCCATGGGTAAAGCAGTAGAGGGGCTATTGGTGGGTGCAGCAATGCCGAACAGGGCCAGTGGCTTTGGCGGACTCAATGCTTCAATCAGCTGCCGGTATGACTCCTCATCGACGGGGGTTACTATGCTGGGATGTTTGCTATGCTCGTAGCTAATGCCCGTCATGCTGGAGATGGCGCGACTACTTCCGGAGCTAGAGATATAATCGGGCATGGGAACATCCTCGCAAGATGATCGTGCACCTCGATGTCGGATAACAGGGTCGGTGAAGGGATCTGGCATGCATTGGCCCTGCCACTGGGGTAGAGGCATCTGAATTGATCTTTGATAGTTTCGATATGCCCAGGAATTGCCTGAATGGCTGCTTACTTGGCTTCTGGGGGCCAACATCCGACCCTGAGCACCTTGCTTACTGGGAGAGTGGGCGTGTGAGTCTTCTGCTGTCAAATTAGCAGGATCGATGCCCGAGTTGTACTTGAAAAGTCGTGGCTCCCGTGTCCACATCGAAGGGTTCGGCCAGGCGATGTTTGAATGCTCCAGGACCTCTACACTCAACGGGTCAGTGTATCTATAAAAAATGATCTTCTAAATTAAGCACTTACGCAATGGAGCATGCTGGAAGGCAAATGCGACGATCTCCTTGACTCTCTCGAATGGTGGATAGCGGTGTGGGCGACAAAAGCCCTCAGCAATCACAACTCTAATCCTACCGTATAGCTCAGCTGCATCCCAATGTCTCTGCTCTAAAATTTCCTGGTGAAACGGAGGGAAACGGAGGCTATCCTGATTGCCAGTCTTATCGACGTCTAAAATCTTGCTGTTAGGTGATGTTTTGTGAACAAAGGTGGAATGCGCGAGGATTGGTGCAAAGCATACACGAACTTAGGTCTAAAGACGAGAAATTAAGGTCAGCTATAAATTCGGCAACAGAGGATCACTTCTTCTCACCAATAACATGAGGCCACCCTGATCTCTGATGGAAAACGCTACCCCTATGGCACACAACGGCTCAGTTCATAGCCTCCGGTTGGAGGCTCGGGCAAGCACCTACGAGACACACAGGCCATCAATAAAGACCCGCACCTCAAAAAGCACTGCATCATCTGGCTGCAAGAGGCTTTCCATCAACCGACTGGGTGTGGGCTTCTGCCAGCTGTGAACGGACACACGGAACGGGGTGTTGTGACGCAAACTTGGGACGAAAGTAGTGAGAACTGGCAACTGGCCCTCATTGCTCTGTGGCAGAGGACAAGTAGCCGGACTAACAAGACCGGGACTATGCAAGTAGGGTGAATCTGGTGTTTTCAATGGGAGGTTAGCAATAGACTAAGCCACGAATTTACTCCAATCTTCGACGACACTGACCCTTATCCTTGGTGACGAAACATTGGGTCTTGAACTCCTGAATGGGCACCTTGGACGATTCGGGGAAGAGAATCACGTCCCAGTCTTCGTACCGCATTCTGGCAGGCCCGAGGACTATTGTCTGCGAGTTAAAATGAGGAAAATGGAAGAAATTGAACCTCGATCAGGGACTAAGATACTAAGAGTAAAGAGAACTGAACCAATCCGAGTGGAAGGGAGGGGGTTCCTAAGAGAGAAGTAGGTATCTCCTCCACCACGACGAGGAGACAGATGATGGAGGCATCAGAGGGCGAGCAGACAAAGGAGAAGATGCACCGGGGTTCGCACCTGCCAGACTGGCCAGATGAGGGAGCACCTGCCTCATGAGGACATCCCGTTCGAGTTGAAAAGATTGCAGACAAACCCGGACTAGACGACCAGATTTGGGAGGGCAGGTACGAACCACAAGACAGACCGAAGAGTACTAAGACAATAATGAAAGGAAATATAGGTTTGGACAGTAATAATGCAGACCTGGCGACATGCGCCCAATTCAGATTGTTTAGACATCTATTATCGAGTCCCAGGTACACGAGGGAGGAGCAGATGCGAGCAAACATGCTCGAAACTGCTATGCTCGCAATCGCCGTGCATACACACAAAGGCAAAGTAGTCGGGGAAAGGAACACAGAGCTCATTGCAGAGCGAAGGGGGAATCATCCGTAAGAATAACGACTAAATGAACATGCCAGTATTGTAGCGGACGCTGGAAACAACACCACCCTCCTCGGTGACACAAGGAAAACAACCAGACTTACGAACGCCCCTCTCCCAAACCGTGATTTGTTGGTTCACAACAGGATGCCGCCATCAGTGCCCGAGGATAGGTAGAAACAGGAAAACCACCCACCACCCAGTAACTACAATTTAAACGAAGAGATAGACGCATTAGGAAGAGCCCCGTCCTGTCATAGAATCATCAACACCAGCCCCAAGTCCCACACACCCGGCAGGGGGATAGAGAAAAGTACACAACCCAAGCCGTCCAAAACATCCGCGGAACGCGCCAGACGCAAGACGGGGGAAGGACCCAGTAAAGGTCCACCGCATGGAAAGAGCGAGAGAAAGAACTGTGCTCCATAATAGACTGAATTGAGAGAAATAGAAGGCGAGGTGAAAACATGTTGTACAGGCCGCCCGGTCTAAGAAGCACGACGTAACATCCTCACAACGAAACAAGAATACGATTGGTTTGCTTCATGAAAAAGGACTTCAGCAGAGGAACTTTTCGCAGAAAGCCTGCCCAGGGAATAAAGGGGGGGGAACACCGCACGCGCATTCAACAATTCCGATTGTCGTCATACGCATAAGAACATAGACCTAGGGCCCGAAGACGTGAGGAGAATGTAAAAAGCGGGCATGGGATAAAGGGAAGAAACGGGGGAAACATATGAGAACTGGGGAGAGTGGCGAAGGAAAATTTGGGGGAGGTTTTAAAAGGGGGAATGGGAGAAAAGAAGAATAGTAAAACGTGAAGATAGATAACGATGAAAATCAGAGCTCAAATCTGGCTAACAATCGAAGCGCTCGCATATGAAGTACGTAGCACAGGAGAAAATGCCCATCCAGAGCTATAGAGGGTAACTTTCGCAGAGATCATGGCAGACTTATAACACAAAAGACCCATCGTGAAATGACAAAACTCCTGCTGGTTCTTTCAAACTAAAATGGAAAGCTCTTTTACTAAGTCTGGGCGTTAGTGATGCTCTGAACCCCACCAGCCTCGGAGGGAGAGTTCAAGGGGAACCGACCTTCATAGGCGCGAAGCCGCCGTATCCGTGAGCGGGGGGCATGCCCATGGAGGGGTACATGGGAGGCGGAGGGGGAGCAGGACGGTAGGGGCTGCCGGCAGGGCCAGAGTTGTTCTGAGAGCGACCCCAGCTCAGACGCACACGGGAGTTTCCAATGGGGTATCCCTGCATCTGGTTGATGGCCATCTCAGCAGCATGGCGCTGGACGAACTGGACGAAACCGCAGCCCTTTCCAGGGGGGATCTTGACGTAGGTGATTTCACCGAAGCCCTGGAAGAAGGAGCGGAGCTCATCCTCAGTGACGTAGCCAGACAGGCCACCAACGAAAACGGTGGTGTTGTTGGGGTCGGTGAACTGGTTCATGGGCTGGGGAGCACCGTAGAAGCCCATGGGGGGAGCGCCCATGGGAGGGTACATGCCCGCGGGGCCGGGCATGCCCATAGCACCGGCAGCACCAAGGCTGGGGCCCTTGTTCTTGGGAGTAGCAGTAGAGATGCGCATGGGACGGTTGCCACAGTAGACACCCTGCATCTCGCTCAGAGCACGCTGCTGGTCGTTCTCATCGGAGAAGCGGACGAAGCCGTAGCCACGAGACATGCCGCTGATGGGGTCGGTCATGATCTTGGCGGACTTGCAAGACGGGAAGCGGCTCTGGAAGAGAGAAACGAGGACGTACTCGTTGACCTCGGGGCCCAAGTCACCAACGAAGATCGAGTACTCAGGGCCACGGTCATCACGGCTATTTGACAAGTTAGCTTGTAACCTCAGGACATCTATGTGGCATCTTCTCCTTACCTGCGGTCGGCAAGACCACCACCGGTAGCCCAGTTGAGCTTGAACAGACGGTTGGTGTTGGGCATGGGGGTGCCGTTCAGGGACAGAGCCTTGGCGGCGGCGGCAGGGGACGCGAAGTCGACGAAGCAGTAACCGGCGTTGCTCCTACTACCAACATTAGGATCGCCTTCATATTGAAACCAGTGTGATTATGTACTCACCCAGAAAACTTGTCGCGGATCATCTTAACGTTGACCTGCTCACCCATCTGGAACCAGAGGTTGCGAACGAAGTTCTCATCGATCCAGGGCTCAAGCTCACCCATCCTAAACAGCAACAGTCAGAGACAGCACGGACAAGAGACACTGCATTGGGAAAGCTTACCAGAGGGTAGTCTTTCCCTCGTTGGCCTGCTGGGGAACAGGGGCAGCAGAGGGCTCCCCGGGAGCAGGACCCTGGAAGGGGGCGGTAGTAGGGTCAGCCTGGCCGGTCATGGCGGTGTCCGCAGTAGCAGGAGCGCCAGGAGCGGCAGCGGCGGCGTCAGCAGCAGGGTGCTGGTTTTGGAAAGAATCAAAGTTCTGGAAAGACATGTTTGACATAAAAATTCGACTTTCGTAAGAATAACTGCGAGATAGGTATCTAAAAGTCCAGCATGAATATTAGTAACACATTCAACGAGTGTAAAGAATTGAGTGCTGGCCAGTCGCAGTTGCGTGTACCTTAGTGCAGGTAAAAGAGCAGAAACCCAAGCAAACAAACTTTTCTATACCGAAATTGGCCCGTGCGAATGGGGTTTCGTAGGATTCGTCAAGGAAAGAACTGCGTGCGATCGTTCAGACTTGGGAAAGACTATTAGTACCAGAGAATTGGCTTCAGGAACGAGAGTCCTTGGGTAGCAACAAGAAAGAATTCAAAGTTGGCGAGGCAGAAAAGCACGAGTAAATCAGAAACAAAGGGAAAAAATGGGAAAGATGCCCGATCCACAAAATCGCGGTAGCTCAGATAGAAAGCATTGACGGAGCGGAAGATAGTTGAATAGAACGTGACGAATTCCCCAGGATGGCGGCCGGCAGAAAAATTGATTGAACGAGCGACTCGGTGAAAGTTGGGACAAGACGAAAAGTTGGGTTCAGCCTTGACGTGCAGGCCAGCTCCGTCAAATGCCAAGACTCAGGTTCCTCGGGTGGTTGCAATGAAATAGCCGGAAAGGTGCAAGATCCATGGAGTGAATCGAACAAAACCGGAAGAGGTGTGGTAGATCTGAGGTGAAAATGCGTGAATAGCCAGAAATAGGCGTTGTCACCATAGCATGACCGCGTTCGTCGAGGATACACCCAGAGAAGGCCACATCCGCTCCGGTTGCGACCGACCCGATCGATCCACCCCATCTTCAGCGGACCTGCACCACAAAAGCCATGCAACAGCCGAGACGTATTTCCAACCATTCAGAAAGCGAGGCGCAGAAAGGGCCATGGACGAGTTAATGGTTGAGCGACCGTCCGAAACTCATCGTGAAATAGATCAGGGCGAGATAATCGTAAGGCGCAAAATGGTCGCTGACAGACCGTGCCGGACGGAAGTGGAAAGTCATTTTCGACGGACGACCCGGATGCAGAGCAATCGGTGGACATGTTCACCCACAGCCGACTTGATTCAACCAATGTCGCCTCCAGCGAATCGGTAATTCCATGCTTCTGGATGCATGAGAAGCGATGATGGACCCGAGACAGTGGTAGTCGATTTTCCGTCGCAACCACACACAGCTAGGCACCGGAACAGGCAGGGAAGGGAAGAAAAGTGAAAAGAAACAGGAGAGAGAAAAATAACAAAAAAACGAAACATGGCATACGAGTCGATGCGAAACTCAAAATAATAAGAGAACAGTAACAACTTACCAGGTAATGAAAAGCGAAGCGTTGAGTTGCGTTGCTTTGGGGATGGCGCAAATAGCAAGGATGCGTGGAAGACTCGGGCGTCAGAGAAATCAGGAACTGTAGAGAACTCAAGATAACTCCGGCGAGGTGGAGAAAAAGATAATAAGAAATTCAAGAAAGAGAGGAAAAGGCACAAAGAAGAGTTACAGAAGAACTATCCGCAAACCAACTCCGTCTTTTCCGATAAGAACAAGGGAACGGTAGAAGGACTGAAGGAGGGAGAGATATTATGGGGGGAGGGGAGGGAAGAGAGAAAGAGAAGAGAGAAGGAAGAAGAGAGGAAGAGGCGAGGAGGGGTAGAAGAAAGATTATTCTTCAGGATGGAGGGGAGGGAAAGGGAAGGGAAGGGAAGGAAAACGAGGGAAAGAATGGCTACTACTACGTACTACTGCTAGGGCAGACCAGGGACGGGAGAAAGCAGAAAATCGTTTAGACGAACAAACCAAAACCCAATAAGAGTAATGAATAATCAAGCGCACAAGCACCCAAAGCTCGCAGGAGCCAAAGCAGGTCTTGGGTTTGGTTTACTGGGGCCTACTTTTCTTGCTGCTTCCAGCTACTGCTTGCTGCTGCTGCTGCTGCTGCTTAGTGCTGCTTCTGCTTGCTGCTTGGTGCTGCTACTACTGCTGCTGCTGCTAAACTACTACTGGGACTGTGAGGAGATGAGGGGCGGGCGCAGCAGCAAGAAGCGCTGCCAGCTGGGTGGGACGAAAGTTTGCCGACTCAGGAAAGGCTCTGACGGGGTTTTTCTTTTGGTTCGATTTTTCTTCCTTTTTTTTCATTTTTCCTTTTTCTTTTTTTCCTTTTTGGTATTTTATTTAATTCTTTTCTACTCAGGTGAATTTTTATTTTATTATTACTTTTAATTCCACTTTTGTTTCCCATCTGTTCCTTGACCACATTTTTCTTTACTTCCTTTTCCTTTCCTCTGAGTTAGTCGGTAACCTACCCTTAGTCAATTACTCTAGCCAGAAGCATAAAAAAAAAAAAAAAAAAAAAAAAAAGTGAATAAAAAAATAAAAAAGAAAATCAGAAAAATCGAGGACCGGGCCTTGTCGATCTGGATTTCATCCAGGTGGGAATCGTGTGGCCGTGGCGGGAAATAATGATGATACATACACAGATACATACATACATACATATACCCACACCCACACACACACACAGTTTGGAAAGTAAGTATCTATCTAGTATTGGTATTGTCTTGGTATCCAGCATTCAGGTTGGAATTGGATTGTTCTATCGGGTGTACGACCTTGCTGGATGTATGTTTTAGATCATGATCCAGATATCGACTGCAGAGTTCAACAACGAATATTGCTAGAGTCTTATCTTGACTCTTTGTTTCTTTGGAGATGATCTCACTCATACAGTAGTTTTCTCACAGCTATAGCCAATGTTTATCTATTCCCATTCCCATTGAATTATTCATGAAGCACCAAATGACTGCTGTATGTTGATGGATCTTGGTGGTAAATTAGCTACTTAAAAAGTACTTTTACCTATAAAAGGTACGTACCTTCACCACGGATACCTGCCTACCGTGCTTGCTGCGACAGACCCAATACAGAGAAGGTGTTAATCCCAGGGCCATGCAGTGGATACATCCACCGTCGACGGACCCAACCCAACCAAACTACCCTGCGACCAGATGACTGCTGCAGCCTGCGGGTTTGCAACCTGACATGGTCCTTATTTCCATCGCATGCAATAATTTTGTACTATCCTCTGGTAGTTGAACAACCCTAGGCAATAAAGTCTGCATTCTTTTCTTTTTATTTCCTTCCTTTGATTTCATTCTTTTCCCCTCTCCTTTACTATTCATTAGTTTTCACTCTTTCGTTTATCGCATGATATTGCTGGCGAATGGAAGATGCCGATAACTTAGAAATTAATGAAGCTTTTAAAGAACCGCCGGGCTTTTTGTAACGTACCCATGGCTTGGGGTTCTGTCTAAACCAAGTGTATACATACCACAACTTGATCTATCTGTCCATAATCTCGTTCCGATACGTCAACGAGAAACAAGAGATTTGATAACGATCTCTCAAGAATCATGTAGGGGAGGGCAGCATGTTGCTCATTATATCGACATTCTGAATGAAAAACACCACTCCCCGAGATCGAGGGAAATTGAAGGGTCTTTATCCGCAAGCACACCATCTTAAGGTAAGGGGACGGATCAAGTACACACAAAGTATGGAGTACAATAGTCCCCCCTTGAAAGGGTTGTTACATATACTTAGTAATGATGGTGGGAATACGTTAAGTAACTAACTAATCAATTGATACATAGCAACCAGGAAACAAAACTAACAAAGGGCGGGAAAAAGAGAGAAGAGGCAAAAAAAAGTAGACGAAGGATCATGATCGACGTGTACCTACCTTGAGGATTCATAAATATGGCCGAATCGCTGCACGAAATCTGCAAGGACCTGAGCGAATGCACATGCAGATAGAGAGAGACCAGAAAGGTCGTGAGGCCTTTTCCCTGCGTGGTGTCGCGTTGTGACTCGTCGGGTTCCATTCGCGTCCCATGGGCCCTTATCGTCATAGGTCCTGTCCCGTTCTCCGCCCTGACCCTGGTCGGGAGATGGGATGAGCCGAAACTCGACGGTCACTCGTTCGTTCATTCATTCATTCAATTCATAGATCAGTTGCCGTTTGCAGCCACTCTCAGCCCTTTTTTTCATTGTTCATTCACCTTTTTGGATCGACCATCATTTTTTGCCCTACTGTACAGTACAGTTGAGCTGGGCGGCTGAATGGCAAGTAGATAGATGTTAGCTGAACTTTATGGATGAATGGAGAGAGGCGGGAGGGAGGATGGGGGCGCTGAAAATGGCGGTCTTAATGGGATTACTTATTTTTTTTTTCTAACAAGGGGATTAAATTTGGCCCGAAGAAACTCTCAACCACAATCAAGAACCAACCAGACCGACGACCAGGAAAACTGGCAGCGCCTGGACTTTGTGGGAAAAGTTCAATGAAAGGAAAAATGGCCCCCACCCAATGCGCCCCAGACCCATGGATCGTGGAGCAAGCTAGCCTGCTACTTGTCTATGACGGAGGACTAATCGGGTACCCAGGAGACATTCGAGAAGCAAGAACGGTCCATGTGGAAAGTGGATGGTGCTATACTCTGAATAAGTTAAATCGTTGAATTTTTCTTTTCTTTTACTCACTAGCACATTTGGAGAATTAATTGATCAAATTGATGGGAGGTATATTACCCATTTAGACAAAGTACCATAGTAGTCTGTGGTCCACGTTAATAATAGATAGATGGTGGCCGACGGGGGGGAGAGATGGTCAAAGCGAGCAAGACTAAAAGAAAATAAACGGAAATGGATCAACTGATTGACTTTCAAACTAACTAAATACAATATGTAACTAAATAGATACTAGAGACAATTATGCTTGCTGCCAGATTGACTTCTAGTGAGAGAAAGCGAAAAGGCAATCAACAACATTTTCATTCCAATTGAGGTCATAGCCCAAGAAATTCCGCACACACACACAAGGTTTGTTGTGGGTGTGGATTTAGCTGCGATTATATAAAAAGAAAAATGAATGGGCCCAGCAGTAGTAAAAAAAAAAGGGCGACCATTCATTCCATGTGAGGGCGACTCCACTGGGGGCAGCTCGAACCATGGAAATGAGGCCCATGTGGTGCCCATTGGTCAGGATCCGGGCACCGGCGGCTCGTACGGTAAATTTGGGCCACCACAGCCTGTCATTGACATTACAAGTTTACAACCAGTACCGCCTGCGCCTAATCGGGCAAGTCAGATTGCGGGTTCTGGAATCCCACGAGTTGTTTTTTTTTTATTGTTAGGTGTTCTGAGACAGAATTCCTTCAGCCTCGTGAAGGGCGAAGGGGGCGCTGGCTGATTCATGGCTTTTCCCATCGTTCCAGATTTTTGCTAGTTTGTTTCAATTCACAATGGGACATGTGGTGGTATTATTCATGTCTACTCTGTATGATCTAAACTCTAGTGCTTGTCTGTATTGATTTAGTATTTACATTAGCACTTTACTTAGTATATGTTCTAATTCTCAGCTTTGCCTCGACGCGCACGCGACGCGACCGACCGACCGACTGACTGACTGCACTGCAGGATCCCGTGTGGTAATCAATAACTTTACCTACTTGGGTGTTGGGAAGAACCAGTCAACGCAACTTCAAGTGGCAAGAAATACGAGCATCATCAATTCCGGGAAAAGGAAGGTAATTAAAATTAATTAACTCCAATAAGTCTGGGGAACGATCATCATCATCATCATGATTATCCCATGGAAGAGGTCATTGGCATGAGCAAGGGAGCTGCTCTCTCTATCTATGGATTTTCATTCCCTTGATTCCATGTGTATCGTGAGCAATTTCCGAAAGATGGGGAAGGAAGGGAGGGAGGGACTGAGATAAAGAGATCGATCTACTATTGAAAAGGTCATAATAACTACGGATTATTCTACCAGGAATAAGGCTGCCTAGTGTTACCCTTTCCTAGCTTGGGCCACCCTTACTTCCAACTACACAAGAAGAAAAGTCGATGATGATTATATCAATACGTATACACACACACCAGAAGAACACTTTCATTATCAGTAACATATTTGCCCATGCAGGTATATCATTTTAAGATACCACATATGCACATACATGAGAAAGCAAGTAGGGTCGGGGGTTGGTTACACTATCATGCCGCTTGGCTTGTTAAGCAGCCCCGTCCGTCCCTTGCAGATTTCCGCCCTCCTTCTCTCCTTGCCTTTGCACCTGGCCGTTATCGATGCAAACATCCCACCCACCATCAACCTAACCTAACCTAACCTACCCTAACCATTTCTTTGCTTCTCGGCCGGAGAGACCCTCAACCAGGGATTTCTCCTATAAGTACCTTGGGCTGGAAATCTGATACAGGACAGGGCCTTTGTTGTATTCTTTTGTTGCTGAAATGGAGTGATCCATATATTGAACCATGGATGTCCCATATCCCAGATACCAGATAATAAGCATGTCCCAGAGAAGGAAAGTTTCTAGCTGGGTTTCATATAGGGTGAAACCGGGCTGAAGCTGAATGTCTCATAAGGTAACGAACAGTATATCTTTTTTTTTAACGCTCTACTAACTAGCTAGGAATCTCTTCTACTGTGTTGTGCAGTGCACAAGTACAAGTTCGTACGAACCATCCAACAATCACCTCTCAACGACCCACCCATTTCCACTCCTCCAGCTGAGGTAGGGTGGGTGATTGTCTGGATCTCTCTCACCTGTTCATCAAAGCAACATCCCCACTCACTCAACTCACATCGATCCGGTCCCTCCGAACAGCTACGCGGTCACAGCCTCTTTCTTGGTTCGTGTTAGCTTCGGTTGTTAGGGACGCGGATGCGGCACAATTTGCTCTGCTGGAGCAGGGCTTCTTATTATTATTAATATGGCCTTTTGTCGGGCCGGAAATCGGGACAAAGTCACTGAAGTCTAGACTGCTACTGTTGCCTCTGACATGGTGTAGTATATTGCGGTAGTTAGAGAGGAGTGTTTGAACCAGGTGATAGCGACTGTAGCAAATGATAGAACCAAACAAAGTATGACTCCAAGCACTTGTCATGCACCCTTAATATCAGATATAAGACCAACAACCCAAGTGTCCTCAATGTCCTCAACGCCATAGACACCTTGATAATTACTGCCCATAAACACCATCTCCACCCCATACACAAAACACCACATGCCCATCATAACCAACCAAAAGTACAGAATCTAGATATCAATCATTCTTCATCCTCCCTCCAACTCCACCACAAAATCCCCCGTA